>NC_142513.1:51845000-52130000 GCF_057876585.1 Rhinolophus sinicus | reverse complement strand
GATGACACGCCCTCCACCCCAACCCGTGTGTGTGTGTGTGTGTGTGTGTGTGTGTGTGTATGTGTGTGTGTGTGTGTCTCTCTACTGGTCAGCACAGGAGTTATAAAGGCATCGTTGGAGTACATTCAAACATCCAGCACTTAGAATATTCCTTTTCTCATGGTGCATATCCCAACATATAAATTGGGACGATTTGTTAAAGAGATATAACTCAATTATCATATTGTCTTCATCTTCCAAATTTATTTAGACTTGCTACCCTGTTCTTTCTCTGGAATTTCCTTTGCTTTTCCTTTCGTCAGTACACTAAATTACTTCTCTTGCCACATGCATAAAAGCATTAATTTATAAAACACATAGCCATATGTCACATCTCATGTAATTCTATTTTACATTTCACCGCCATCTAGACTTATCTAAAGTGAACAAATAGATATTATTTACTGTAGTCAGAATGAGAATTATCTAATGCCACTTACATAGCCATAAATTGATTTTTGATTAATGTTTAAGCAAAAAGCAAACAAGCCCATCTGCTCTGAAAACAAACAAACAAAAGGAATCGGCAGCACACACAGTTCACAGGAATTTCTTCAGTATTAGTTATGTTTCAGCTGCTGGTGAGAAGAGTTGGTTTCCTTTTGTTTTTTTTTCACTGCTGTTATGAAAATGTACGGCTGACAAAAATGTAATTGTGTATCTACATGTAGTTTCTCCTTTAGTAACTGTTAATCTGATAGACTGTTATTTATGGTAAAACAAAATATTTAAAAATCCCACTCTGAAGAAAGCCCAGAAGATCTGCAACCAGCAGTGACGCTCGTGGACCCTCAGTGACAGCAAAGGAAATTGCACGTGGATATGTTTCTCTTCCTTAAGGGCTGCTCTCTGAGGTCAAGGTAAGAATGAAGAAAAGCAAGGTATCCTGTCTACACAGGGAAAGTGAGTGCTGAAAGAGGAAGACTTTAAAGAATATTTTAGACTGTCTGTTGGGTAGATGAAATTTCCTTTGACATGCAACTCAGAACTGGTAAGAAGCTAACCCAAGGAGAAGTGAAAACAAGAAAAACTCTGCGCCCTATTTATTTCTGTAATCTCGGGGGCTCTCTGGGTATCTGGCACACAGCACAGCACACCTTCCAAGTGGTTGACGGACAGCCAATAAGCGTGAACCTCCGCTGCTTCTGTGATGGGGATAAGAGAAGATACCATTGTATAAGGTGGAAATTTGACTAATACCAATGAGCTGCCAATATTCTAAATTTCAGGGCGGAGGGAGTGCGGGGGGGGGGGGGGAAGAGATGCAAAACAGAATAAATCCAGTAAGCAAATTTTGAACAAAAATCAACAGCAGGTTAGTTTCCGGAAATGCAGCCAACAAAAGGCACACCTTACGTCTGCAAGAAGAAATGTAATGGGCCATTTTCCGAACTCCATCTTAAACCTGATGACAAAAAGAAAACTTGCAGTTGTATTCACCATGTCACATCTACTGCCATTTGCAAATATAAAGATAAGAGGGCAGCTGAGTTTCTACAGATTCCCTACAACTGTTCACCCCCAAACTGAGAGAGATCCTATCAAAATAGTCACTTGGTGACTGAGCTTTGGAAAGCTCAGGCTCAGAGCACAATGCCTGCACACGTCCCGTCGTACCTCTGTAAAAATGACTGTGTTGAGGTTTCATTCTAAGAGTTCATTTCCAAATTGCGCTTTAAAATGTTCCCCCCACACACGCCCTGGCCTGGAGAACAAGGATCTTTGTCTTTCTTGGCCCAAAGACGGTGTTTCTTGAGGCCTGTTTTTGCCTTCGATGGACAGTTCAGAGTTTGGCTTCAGAAAAATAAGTGCATGACTGTCCGAAACCCAAGAGAGAAAAACCTCAAAGGCTGTGAACATATCAATTACATCAACCTTTCCTAATTACAACTCTGCATTTCATTACTCTTCAGGCAAAATGAGTACCTTAAGTTTCAAGTGCCAGGTAAACAAAGCCTTTCACTGTCCCTGTTTCCAAAGTTTGTTTTTATAAACATTCTCCCCCGTCCCCCCAAACCCGCCTGAAACGGCACAATGGTCCCTTGTTAAGCACGGCCTTGACCCCTACAGGACAATAGATTGTTTTACTCTTGTCCCCCTCAGAGCTAAATTAGTTTTAATAAGGAAGTCTCTTCCTCATTAAAGGAAGTCAAGCAGTAAAAACAAAACAAAACAAAACAAAACAGTGAACATGCAGAGCATAGCTTTCTAAGCTTAGATGGTACAGAAAAGGTGGGTACTCAGCTGGCCAGGAAAATACTTCACCTGCTTGCACTTCTCCGGGGACGGAGATTAAGGGTCTGTTCTGGAATTTTTTAGGGAGGCCATTTTAGGTATCACAACAGGAAACGTTCCAGTCAGAATGTTACTCCTATCGACAGGGGAAAACAAAACAAAAGCAAAACAAAACACACAGAACATCGCGTCTAAAGGAGACGCAGAAAGGAGTTTCTCTGAAAGAAGATGCCAGGAGCCACCCCTTTCCAGGAAGACAACAGTTCTCCTCAAGAAGCCAACAGTGGAGAAGCAAACATGCTGAAGTGTCGCTGGGGTGGAGAAGCCCCTTTTCCAGAACCTTTCAAGGAGTGAGTGGATGAACTTCTTTTTAAATGTGCAAACACAGCAGAGGGCCAGCCCCCAAGAGACAAGGAAGAGCAGCTCCCCCACAGCCCCCAAGAGACAAGGAAGAGCAGCCCCCCACACACAGCTCCGGCCCTGCCCCAGGTGAGGAGAAGGATGGGAAAGGGAACAAACGCCCATCCTTGGCCAGGAAGCTCGTTCCTCAAATGCACTTCTCAAAACCTTCCACATGTCGTGTGCGTCCATATTTTGAGGCACTCAGTCCACAGAGGACTTGGCTAAACACAGGCAGTGACCAGGCACAACACACCTATTCCAACCCCTCCCCGATGTGACAAGGAAAAGCATGGGACAAGGAAAGATCAAGGGAACAGCTTTCTTGGTTCCCTGCAGAAAGGCACTAGGTAATTTCCCCGACGTTGGACAGCCTCACACACCTCCACAGGGACATACACGCATCTCCCCCAACACACACACATCTACATACTTTTAAAAGCAACTTACAGGTAAGGCAAGGCCTTTACTACGTTTTGTCCCCTACCTTCTTTTTTTCCTAAAGGATATTCCTTTCCTCGCTTTTCTTCACTGGTTCAGACAGTACCAGAAGAAACAGGACACTATGAAACAGCTTATTTTACTACCGCAGAAAGCAGTATTTTAAGGCAGTGGGGATTGAGAAGCACACACACTGTTTGTGTGGTATCTTCCATCAACAAGGGTTGTGGCATCACAAGCTTCACTGCACACACCCTGCCCACACACCACCGGTGGGGGGGGATGGAAGAGGGTCCTGACAGCCAGCCTGCCCCAACCATGCCAACAGCAATGTCCAGCAAGCATAGCAAAGAATGGAGCACGCAATTAAAACCACGAGGGGCGTGGTCCACGGAGCACAAGTTAATCGCAAGAGCGTGTGAAAGGTGCGCGGAACAGCGGAGTTTTCCGAAGGGACCTGAAGAATAGTAACTGCTAACTACAGATCATTGTAGTAAACAACCTGGATTGCGCCCTTGGTTGTTGTGGTTGTTTTAGACAAAACGAGAGCAGGCGAATGATGTCCTTCCAAAAGGAAATGAAGACCCAGGGACCATTGGAGCAAAGACATCCACCCACGTTATGTCTTGGCGAATATCGGAGCTACGGGGCCGTGGGGGATGGTGAGGGAGGTGAGCACCACGCCACAGGTGCAGGACGGCTGCTGCCGGCGCAGGGCACGGTGGTGTCCTCGTGGGTGCCCCTGGGGATCCCTGCAGCACTGTGCTGGCTGAGGCATGGATAAAGTCGGGGAGCCTGGGCCCTGTGATGAGTGGGGCAAAGCGGAATCATGGGTCTGTCAGAGCTCGGCCACCACCACCATCTCCACCATTCAGGGTCCTGCTGTGCCACTAAATCTACAAAGGGAAACACTATCTTGCTACCAAGGCTCTTTGTCTCTCTGAATGTTTCATTTTCCTTCCCCTACACAAAGCGAGGAGAAAAAGCGAAGTCTGGAGTGGAGTTTGAACCTACCATTTTCACGCCTGAGGCATCTACAGTTGAGCTGCCACTTCCAGCCAGCTAGATCCGGTGTGTGTGGGGACAGACTTCTAGCAAGAGGCAGTAGAGAGCAGGGTCTAAGTATGGACTCTGGGGCCAGAATGGCCAGGTCTGCCATTTAGTGGCTGTGCTTCTTGGGTCAAGTTACTTACCCTTTTTGTGCCTCAGTTTTCCAATCTCTAAAATGGGGATGATAATTATATCTATGTGACAACCGAGTTGGTGTGTGCACAGGGCTCAGAACAGCACCTGACGTACAGTAAGTGCTAAGTGTCAGCTACGGTTGTAATCTAGGTGTAAGCTCACCGGTCCCAGGGTGAGCCTTGTGGATGGTGAACAAGCCACAGCTTGGCCTGTGGTGCCGTTTGTGAAACCCAATGGCTCTTTACCCCTTATCCGCCTTCCAGTCCCTCCTGCACTTGGGGGACTCAGCAGGAGTTTGGGGTTGAGTGGGGACTGAGACAACTGAAACTCTCCCAGCAAAAGCCGGAGACCCATGTCTCCAACAGACAGTAAGGAACAAATTCTTGTATTTTTCCAAGGTCAGCTGAGTGGTCACAAGAGGAAAGCCGAGGGCCAGGAGGACAGCACGTCAGGCAGTGACAAGGGAGCCGGAGTGTCTCCTCCAGGACTGCAGCCAGCTGCCTCTGGCTGGTGGCTTATTTAAGTTGTCCTACGTCCCATTTGCAAGGGATGGTCTGGGCGCCGGGCCTACAAATAAATCGAGATGAGTGAGGCCAGGCTAACGCTCTGATCAGATCGGCCAAGTCCACTGCCCTCTGACTTAGAATGTGCTGGAAATGTCTTGATGGACGAGAGCATGACAAGGCATCGAAGCACAGGCTTCCAAGGTCATTCGGGAGCCTCGCCCAGCTGCCAGCGGGCTGCCATTTGCCTGCTAACCGACAAGTTTAGGGTTCAAGAAAGCACTTTGGGCATCCCTACCATTCCCAGCCCTAGATATTCATATTCCAATAAGTCCTATAATAGTATTAGTTCTTAACGCTCCAGATTTCATTTTCAACTGCAAAACCTGGCATCAGAGACAGAACATGCAGAGGGTCACATGTTAGTTTGCCTTGCTTTACATGCAAGTCGCAGAGGGCACTTTACTGCTCATCTTTCTAAATATAGTTAGTTTGGCCTACACCCCTGCTGAGGACGCTCTCGTGAGCCCACAATTCTAGGAGCTGTGCATCGATGATATGTCATTATCCTCACGGGCTAGAATTTAAGGCAACCTATCTCTCTTATCTCCTTGCAGAACAGCCAGCGTTTGACATGGTTAATTGAAATCTACAAGTAATTGCAGACGTTCATGTTGGCCAATAAGGTCAACTTCCTCCCATTTTCTCATCGTTAGCTTATGCTCCTGATACAGCTCCAAAGAGATACATTTCATTTTATTCATCGATCTTTGAATTTGGGTAAAGGTGCCAACGAGTACTGAGATGGTCGAATGCAGACAGATGAGAAAGTAAAGGGTCTGATGATATCCTCAGTCACGTGTGGCGGAAAACAAAAAGGCGGAATTAGAAAATCGAAATTCTTCCCAATAAAGGTGAACCCAAAACATTCTATACTATCCTACTAAATAAAAGCTATTGAAAGAAATAGTAAAAAAAAATTTAAAAATCGGTATCACACACACTCTCTCAAGCCATGAAAACTCCAGTTGACCTTGAACAGCTCGGGTATAAACTACGTGGGTCCACTTAGAGGTCAATACTGTAAATGTATTTTCTCTTCCTTATGAGTTTCTTAATAACATTTTATTTTCTCCAGCTTACTGTACTGTAAGAATACAGACTATAATACATGTAATATACAAAATACGTGTTAATCAACTGTTTCGCTGTGATTGGTAACCAACAGTAGGCTAGCAAGGTGTGGGACGAGGCAAAAGGTATACACAGGTTTTTGACTTTGTGGGGGAGCCCGTACCTCTAGCCCCGTGTTGTAAGGGTCAGCTGTATTTTGCAAATGCTCTAATGGGCTCGGCCGTCCGAGGGACCCAAACGAGAACTGTGGTCAAGGCCGTTTGCAGTCTCAATGCCAGAGGAAGACGGCATTCCTGGCATCTCGGAGACTGCTGTCCTTCCAACAGCGAAAAGACATCACTGGTGTTTATCAATCAACTTCAGTCACCCAGAGAGTTACCTGGCACCAAATATGGTGAAGCAACTGTTCAGGGGCAAGGGGGACGCTCTTCCTTACAGAAAAATCCCAATGAATACATGTAGAAGAAAATAGGAAACCTCCACCAGGGCATGGTGGCAATAATTGGTGCAGGGAAGCGCCACCGAAGGACGCCAAAATCAGTGACAGCAAAATGGGAAGCAGGACGTTGGCATAATCTCCACGTATCCCCACAAACCCCCTGCCCCCGCCCCCACCCAGACATTAGTTACAAACGGGGAGCAGTCGCTTTACAGGGGACAAACCTGGCAGACACACCTTACCCGCGGTTACCATCCCAGGAGCAAACATACTGGCATCACCCCGATATGAGAAGGACACAACATCACTCGTGGTAGTCTTCCCCCCAAAATGCTTACGGCGAATTCTGAGGAAACGTCAGAGAAACCCAAGGTGAGGATTACTGTGCAAAAGCACAGATCCATAATCTTCAAAAATGTCAAGGTCATGAACAGCAGGGAAAGACAGAGAAACTGTCACCATTGGAGGAGACTCGATAGACACACATAGTAAATAAATGCAATGAAGGCTTCTGGGACCGAGAAAGGACATCCCCGGAAAGCCTGGAGTTAGTAGTCAGTATTGTGCCAATGTTCATTTCTTGGTTTTCATAATTGCGTGAGTGTCATGTAAGATACTAACATTTGTGACAACTGGGTGACAGTTTGGAAACTCTCTCTGCTGTGTCTCCAACTTTTTTGTAAGTCTAAACTTATTACAAAATACAAACTCATTTTTAAAAAAAGGAAAAGAAAAGAAAAAGGGATTGTTCCATTTACCGCTGGTGAGTAGGGTCACCCTCCCTATGAAGCGGCTGCTTTGGGTTCTGGCTCTCCAGATTTCCTTCACTGGATCGATTTTATATAATCTTCAACACCACTGATATTATCCGGTTGAAATTCAAATGGACCAGATTGAAGGAAGAAGGTGAATAAAGAAATCACACTGACACTGAGGAAAGAGGAGTTACCGAGAACTTCAAAATTCTAAACAGTGGACACCACCCTCACAATTCATTGACTCCTTCCCTCTTCCACGACAAACCTCCCTCAGCAAAACTGAAGCACTTTGGCTAGAATCCAAAACAAACACTCCTGATTCAGACCTTGGCTTTGTAGAAAATGAAGTCCCAACAAACTTTCAGTACTAAAGTTACTGAAGGATGCAGAGGCCTCGTTATACAGAAGCTAGGTCCACAGATGATTTGGGGATGAGCGTTCTCCCCAGGCCTCGTCCCCACCATGAAAGTTCCCCCCACCCACAGAAAGCTATCAGGAGGGCTCTGCCTTTCCATTCCTTCCTCACTCCCTTAGAGAATGAGTCGATATCACTTGATTCCAGGCCCTGCAACTTTTCCCTACTCTTGACCTGTTGTACCTAAAATAGAATTCAATTTAAATTTAACTAAGCAAGAGGGTTCACCCTGCTTGCCTAGGTCCTCCCTGGTGGGGTCAACAAAAACAGTGTTAAACAAGGAAAGAAGCCTACCCCCTGCTGAAAGGAACAATGATTCCTGGAGGACAGCTGCACTTTTAAGCCATAATTAAAAGCACACCTGCTGCCACCCCCCCACTTTCTTTGAAAGGGTTAAGAATGGAAGACCAAGGTGAGTGTTTCTGCTTTGCTGGTAAGAGATGGGAGGAACTGATGCCCCTACAGTATTCCTTTCCAACAGTCACCTGCACGCAAGAGTAACAGTTGTATTTGTCGTGTCCTCTCAGCAGACACTTCAAGTAGTGAGTGTGTATGTGTGTGTGTGTGTCACTTCTTTCTCTCTTGTCCTGCCCACCTATATAGCCTAAGTTACGTTTGACAAAGGATCACATTACTTTAGCCTCAATATAAGCGCCTAAGACAGCCAACACTCCCTCTGACAAACATAGTCAACCCTTGAGGTATGTCTGACAGGTATTCCCAAAGTCCCCCACCAAAGCTGTTGATAACGGTGATGACAGTTTAGGTGGAAATCATCGCACATACCCGAGTAGTCTAGGTACATGGCGGCTCGTGGGTGAGGGTGTCCTAAATGTCCTTTCCCAAGTAAAACCCTTTCAAGTCCAAGGGCAAAAGGTGCCCCTGATCTGCGGGGCTTGAGCCAACTGAACCATGGCTTATATCGTGATGCGCTGCCTTTCAGAGCTGAGCCAAGCGTCTGTGAAAGAAAGAATGCTCAGACACCCCAGTCATTTCTCTGTTTTTAGATATTTCTGGAAACCCCCAGAGTTCAGTGCCTTTTCCCACTCAATTTGTCCCAACGGGACTGGAGCCTTATTGAACCCATGTATCAATTCTGGTGGAGCTAACTAGTGAATCAGACAGAATAAAGCAAAAGTAAGTGTGAAGCCAAGAGTTTTCAACAGAATGTGATCCTTTAATTAAATAACTCGCACAATAAAAGCACAGATTATATTGTTGGATCTGGAGTGTTTAATGGCCTGCATTTTCTTACAAGCACAGCCCCCCTAAACAGATGACAAAGACTCGGGCCAGAGGAAGTCATTCCTCCTGATGCTTCTGCCATAAACACTTTGCTTCTATCATAAATGTAAACCCTGCTATGGGCCAGGCATCGTGGTAATGCTGGCTATACAAAGATAAATAAGAATTAGGTTTAAAAGCCTTAAAAACCCTTTTAAAAAGCCATAGACTAGCCAACGATCAAGCTGTAAACATATAACTGCAACACAAACGGTTACATGCTATGGAGAAAGAATGGATTCATTCCTTGGGAGTAGGCGAGAAGGGTTACAAGGGTAAAGAGGGTTTTAATTAGGTGATGGCATTTAGCAAGTCCTCATAAACCCAGCAGAATAGACATCTGGCCATAATAAATCAAACCCCTGATTTCAGGGTCCATATTATTACCCAACAAGGATAATTCAAGCAATTACTAGAGTTATCATGAGCCAACACGTAAGTTCACTTGAGGACCCCAACTATGTAAGCATGAATATTTTTCTGGCTGCCTCTAGCTAGCACGTTTATGAAAAACAGGTTAAGTTACTGGCTCCAAATTACTTTTTAATAAAAAAAGCAAACAAACAAACAAAAAAAAGCTTCAGCTTTTAATATTTTCTTTTCAAAAAAACTGCAAAATAATTTCCCTGTCAAAAGCATTCATGATTAATGACTTATGTGATATAAGCTTACGTATCTGTTACTATTACATGACATTTCCTAACAGCCTATAATTGCCCTAAAGATTCTTCTGGAATTGATGCCCCCCCCGCCCCCACCCCACACACACACTTAAAAAAAAAATCCTTGTGTAATTTCTGGAAATTTTTAGACTACAACTATCAATGGGCCATTCAAACATGAGAACTATTGTCAAGTCAGTCACATGAAATTCTGAAGGTATTGCCGTCAAGAGAGAATCACTCACTTCCACCAAACAGCCAATGCAAACACTATCCTCTAGCCGCTTCCTTGGAAGAAAATTTAGAAGGCTGTCTATGTGGAAACACATTCTGAGGCTGGACCCAGTCAGGTTGACCAGGCGAACAACTAGGACGGATCAAGGGCACGTCACATGAAGAACCGTCATTTACGTCATGTAAGAGGATCTCAGATCCGACAGACGAGGGGCGAGAACAGAGAGTGTGGTGCAGTCAGGTGGTGGTGCTACCATCTCCCCGATGGGGAGCACACATGTGAACTGTTCCCAAGTCTCTGTTTGACAGATGAGGGATGAGGAAAGTGATGTGGACGGAGATGGAGTTCCGACAAGAGCCTCGGGTTGGCTGTTGGTTTTCCTCGTACGGCCCACCACATCGTGCTATTTTCCTGTGTCTCGGGAGATGGTACCACTGGAACCCTCAGGCTGAAGAGACTTGGAGAGTTTTAAATCCGAGCGTAATGGCTAACATCACATCCAACCCAAACCTACATCCCTAGCTCCACATCCAGGACCCCGTCAGTCAAGGCCATGAATGAATGCCATGAGTCTCTCCGGTGCAGATGGTTTAGGATCTGAAGCAATTAAACGAATAACGGTACCATGTGCAACAAGAAACTGGTTTCACAAATCTGGGAATAACAGGGACCAAGGGAACGTGCCAGAAATTCTGTAAACCACGGCTTATGGTATAGCATTTTTGGTAGACATAACAAGTAAACTGAGTTTGGAGGGCAATTTCCATGTAGCATAAGGTAATTCACTGTGTCTTAAAAGAAAGAGGAGAAAGGTTCACCCCACCTTACTAAGCTGGCTTTTCTAGAGAAAACTGTGCCCCTAAGAAAGGCAACCAATCTTTACATACTTAATTCATCGTCACAGAGATGTGTCAACATGTACCTGTAAAAGGATTGTCCTTAATCTTTGAGGCTCTTGGAGTAGGAACATGCCCAGACTGGCTCCAGAAATCTAACTTGTGAGGAGACGAACCACCTTGGAGATAACCTAATACTTTAAGGTTTTACAAACTTACCTTCCTGGCTTCTCGCCATCATTCAGTCATTCATTTCAATAGGGAACGAGCTCCTAGAATGTGTGTGGGCCTGTGCCCGATGCTGGGGACCCATCAGGGTATCAGACATGTGATCTGTGCACCCATGAGTGTAGCTGGAGCTGCAGGGGTGTTTTAAGGGGTGTCTCCTCTCCTGACCTCTAAGAGTTTATTATCTTCTTGGACAGACAGAACCTATGCAAGATGGTAAAATTAAATAGAAGTACTACGCCAGAAGGTAAAAGCCATGTGCGTTCTGGGAGTGAAGAGGAAGAAGAATTTCCTGAAATCTAAAGAAAAGGACCCAGACATGTGGAGAAGAGAGTTGAAAGCTTTTTCTACCAAACAGAAGAGAGCGAGATGTCGTCGGAGACGGCATATGCAGAACAAACGGGTGACGATGCCTAAACCTGGAAAGAGGGAGCTACATTCGTGCCTGAGCACGGTCCACGCAGAGGAGCGTTAAGCTGGCAGGTGGAAGGCAGGATGGATTCAGGTGGAGAGAAAGTGGATGCAGGAAATTCATTCGGGACACTGGAAATCTTGGGGTCGGATGAGGGTGGAGCACACAGAAAAGAGAGCTTATAAGTGGAAAAGATTTGGCAGAATTTGGTCCCTGGTGACAGATTTCAAGGTTTTGAGCTTAGGCCAGTACATCAGTGGTCGAGTCTGGAGGTTGGCTTTAAAAAACCAATGCATTTGGTGTTTCACACACTGAGTCTGAGATGAGGGGAGGTTTTCCCAATGCTTGAATGTGGCGGACCAGGGAGACACAGGGAAAAGCAGCACAGGGGAAAGCAGGTGCAGACAGAGCCTATAAACCTGAGCGCCCTGAGGTCCCCCACCCCACGCAGGACAGCAACACGGCTCCAGAAACTTGGAGAAGGGCCCAGGTGGGCAGGACAGATACTCTAGACCAGGGGTGTCAAAACTGCGGCCCGCGGGTCAACTGAGGCCCATGATCCATTGTTAACTGGCCCACAGCAAATTCCAAAAATATGTTTAGTTTACTTAAATAAACCAGGTGAGGCAATACGTACTTCACCTCGAGTGAGTGGCCCGGCTGTTTGTGTATTTTACCACGTATGGCCCTTGGTGAAAAACATTGAAAAAAGTTTGGACACCCCTGCTCTAGCGGGTGACACTGGGTCTGAGCTCGAAAGGGTTGTCAGCTTTGCTGAAGGGAAGGGAAACCACCTTCCAGGCCAGGAAACAGAGGGGTCAAACCAAAGAGACTTCAAAGGACAGGCCACCCCACCCTGGTCATCTCCCTCTTAGAAAACCACGTTTAACTTATGTATGGTAGACATTTGGTCAGTAGTCAGTGAGTTACAACTCTATGGAACGGCCCCTTAAATTCAGTTATACTTTGCTTTCCACCCTCAGTTATTTTCATAAATAAATGAGTTTCCAGTAAAAAAGAACAAGGTACAGGGAGAAAAGCGAGGGCGACGGATTTCATCCAAACACGGTGCTCTAAACACAGCAGTGGTCAATTCCGGACGACCTGGTCTCTGGCACTGATGCATTAAACATGCATCACGACACCGAACCCCGATAATAGAGCCACCCGGTGTTCAAGGTCGTAACTGCTGCGTATAAAAAGATGTCGAGTCACAGACTGTCCCCAAACCACGGGAGCCCTCGTGGTCCGCCTCTCCCAGGATCCAAGAGCTACAGTGTTCGGCTTCTATTTAGAGCGTCATGAATGCTAAACAGAAATGTTAAAAGTTATTCCACAAAAACGGAGCCGCGGACATACTCCCTCCTCTACACCCGCACTCTGAAGCGGTTCACCACGCACTTTTGGCTTGTCAATGTGTTCTTTAAAAAAACAGGAAAAAAAAACACAGCCTAATTACATATTTGTGTAACACCCACAAAAAGGGGGGGGGGGGAAGACTCAAGCTGTTTGTGAAGGTAATAGCCGCTATGGCTGTGAAAACCTCACAGAGCAATTCCATCTAGTCAGTACTTCAAGGACTTAGCATCGTCACGTTCTCTCAGACACGGGTGGTGCCGAAGGCAGGGAAGGAAAAAGGGCACGGGGACGAATAGCAGGAACCACAGGGAATCGAGCTAAAATAGTCCTCTCTCACTATGCACTTCAAATGTGGTTTAAAAAAAAAAAGAAGGAAAAATAAAAACTCTTTGAGCTGGACTTGGTAGAAATGACTTGTTTCAATCCAAGTCTGATGGGGAGATTATTTTTTAAATTAATGAAGTCTTTTTCTCCTGGTCAGGACTCACAACGCAAGAAGGACTTCATAATTCCAAGAGGCGGCATCGTACGAAGTTCTCCGGGACCTGATTTACTGAATAAGAATCATTTGCAATTAGACCGACAATTGTAACTAAATGTTGCTGAGGGCTTGAAAGTAGTTGTTCCCAAGTCCTTCAAATACCATCACGTTCCTATAAAACAGTCTATGGCATTTAACTGCACTGGTCAACTTTTATGTCATGCAATGGGATATTAAGATGAGCAAATGCAATAGATAGTATATACTGAGGCACTGCCTAGGTTTAAAAGGGAAACAAACTTCAAAATAGGAAAAACACACATGCTAAGTAAGTACATTGGGATAAATATGGATTCAAGAAATTGTCACTTCAGGATTCCTTTAGGTAGCAGTTTCCATGCAGGCTTGTGTTTCTTCACAGGTCATTTATTACTAAGCAAAAGTGCCTGGGTACAGAGACCACGTGGCCACAGCACAGGACTTGAAAATCAATGGGAATGTGATTAGAGGGGCTTGGGGCAATCCGCATACGTGTATGCACGCCCATCTCACAGCATAGCTACTACTTTTTTCCGCCCCCTGGTTTCCAGAGGCCATTCCTTCCTTCTCCCCGTTTGCATCCAAAGGGTCAGAAGTATAAGACGTCAGACACAAGTGAGTCATTTCGCCACATCCCGCCTCCCCGTGCAGCCAACCGCCAGGCCACCCATTGGTCAGGGACGCGACCAAGATGCAGCATCTCACACAACTGGGCAAGAGGGCTCTCCACATCAGTTTTCGGGATTCTCGCTGGAGCCCAAACGGCCTGGGAGTCAAAGAGCAGCTCCCGACAGATAGCCCCTCCTGACGCTTAAGGAGGACAGAGGTGTAGGCCAAGCATCCAGAGTGCTGGGAAGAATTACAGGGCTCACTCACGCCAGCAAGAGCCAAGCTGGCAGTCTTGGTCGTGTAGGGCGACCACTCCAACGGGCTCCCTCGTCCAGTGCAGAACATGCCAGGTGACAGACAGCTCTCCCGACCCGCGTTGCTTTCTTAGATGGTCCCCCCACCCCACCCCCAAAGTTTGGAGACTAGTTTACTACCAACAGGGAAAACTCAATACCTGACGGATGGATTAATCAGCTTTCAGCAGGTGACATGGGGATGGGAGAAAAAACTTCTTTGCCTCCCTCCCTCCCTCCCTCTCCGAGGCAGGACAGCACCCTGAGAATGTCTTTCCTTCTGATTGTAACTAGCAGTTTAAACGACCACACGTAATCAGCTAAGTGAGGGTTGGTTTAAAAGGCCATTTACAAAAGGAGGAGTAATTGGTCTTTTAAACCAATTCACACGATTTCCAAGTGCCTCAGTTCACCTAGTCAGAGGGCTTTCTAGAACTTTCTTTATAAACATTAGGATCAAATCTAGTCCAGGCTCTTCTCACATAAGTGCTGCCTCTTCGGTTCATTACGAATGTCAACCTATCACTTTAATGCAACACCAGCGACCTGAGCTACGGCGTCTTAAAGCAAAGGGCCAGGTGCTCTCAAACGCTAAACCCTGGTCCAACAACGCTACCAGGAGACTCCACTGTCCTGGTTATTTGCTTTCTTCTCTGATTTTTTTTTTTTTTTTTTCGAGGAGTGGGGCCATAGAGGAAAACTGGATAGCCAATTAGCCTCTACAACTGGTAATGATTTATTCTTAGTAGTACTAAATTCAAATCTTAACACCATGGCAATTACATTCAAAGATAAACTATCTCCGTGTTTAAGTGTAATCGTAGACAGCCAGCCGTGTGGCCAGACGGATTATAAAGCCCGCAGACACGTCACAGGGGACACGCTGCTCCAGGAACACCTCTCACTATGCTATTACCTGTTCAAGCGCTTTCGAAATATCCTTGTGAGCGACAAAATACAGCACTTCTGTCTTTCCATATCACATGGGTTGCCAGACAACTGCACAGGGCTCAATTGGCTAATGTTACAGCAAACACTTCCCTAAAACATTTATATAAGTCATTGATAAACAACAGAAAATTTAAAAGAGACACGAACGTACTTCTGGAACCTTAAATCTTCCTCCCACTGAGGCCTGAGAACGTACAGTCTTCATACACCTGGCAGAGAAGAAGGTAAACAACCGATTCTCGAGGAAGTCCATCGATTTATAGCCTAAATATGTCTTCCTCTAGAATATTTAATACACTTAAGCACCCGTCATGCTATACCCTTTGAAAACGCTCTTCTACAATAAATTACAGTAGGTGCATCTTTCATTGCTGGACACATAAATATCATTTGCTTTCAGGAAACCAATTATGGAAGAGTAAATCATTTTTACATTGCTTTCCCAAAACCTTTAATTTAAGTTTGCAGCATGGACTAGACTCGCAAGAAAAACACAGCTTACCTAGCCTTCCCTGCATTCTTCCACATTTGGCAAGTTAAATCCTGAAGGACGTGCTACAATTTGGGTTGGTTTCATAATATTCGGGTTATTTCAGCATATCCACACGAGCCTCAGACGCAACACATATGTATTGACATCCTGCAATCTGCAGTTGTCTAGATCCCAGGGGAAAGATGTGGGGAGCTCCGTGATTTGAAGGAGTCAACCACTGTCACCGCGCCGCGCTACTTTACAGCCACTGATGACGCACCAGAAACTGCCCAAGCACTCTACACACACAGGCCACGCCATTTCACCCCCATGGTGTTCCTGAGAGCTGGAGATAATCGTCCCACTTGAAAGAGACGGGGAACAAGGCTGAGGGCCATCAATAGGTCACAGGGTTGATCACGCTCGGGGACCCACCCAACTCCCAACCCCACGGCCTTCATCAATCTATGGCACCTCTAGGGTGTCACCCAGGCTAGGCCAAGCTTACGGAATTAAAGAAAAGAACACCATGTGAGGTCAAGGCTTAGGGGAGTGACTGAAGACGACAACTGCAGCCGGGTGCTTAAGGGGAACCGTGGCTCTTAGCCAGGCGGTGGGGGGGGGGGGGGCTCAGGGAAACGGTACAGGGGGAGGGCACTGCAATCAAGCGGCAGAAAAGCTGTGTGCAGTGCTGAGGATGGGAGGCAAGGAGGCAGCATTTTAGCAGAACCTTCGGGAAATGAGTTTAAGTGGCGTTGCCTCTGGGGACAGCAGAAGATAAGCCTAGGTACGAGGGGGGGGGAGCAAAGGCTGGCCTACGGGACTTCACGTCACAGACAACGGGGAGCCCTTAGGACTTCTCCTGCACAGGCGAGCGTGTTCCCCAAAGCAGCAGTTTCGAGAAAACAGTCTGGCAGTCCTTTAAGGGATGGACTGAACGGGAGGAAAGGATGAAACGGGAGGACTCGACCAGGAGACTACAGTAGGGGAGAGGCATCCGGGAGGAAAACGCCTTCCAGGTCCTACTTAATGGACATGCCTGGGGAGGCGAGGACAGGAAGGGGGTCAGGTGTGCAGGCTCACGACCTCTGCACCTGCTCTCTCCTACCTGGGGAGAAGCAGTGCTACCTGAGACGTAACTACCCCCCTCTCCTGAGCCCCGGGTTGCAGAGAGCTAGTCAGCTCTGAGACTCACAGCCCTGCGCTCACGTTTCCTACGCGAGTCCCACATGCAACCAAGTGTTCATGAGAAAAACTATTCTCAATTCAGTTTTGGTTGAACCACGTCATTCCCCAATGACTGAGATGCATGCAATCGTGCTGGTTGGTTTAGGATTGTCTGGTCTGTGCTCGCTCAAATGTGTCTGAAGGCAGCAGTGAACCCAGTTGTTTGTTTGTTCTCTGCAGCAGTTTTTATGTTTTTGTTTTTTTAAACCAGGGTGGCCCAGAGTAAGAAGCATTTTCTTGGAGAGTTTTAACTATTAGATCACAAGCAAAAAAATGTGTGGAGACTGCGCAGAAACCCTGTCGTAATGAAACCAAGAAGTTAACTGCTTTTAAATGAATGTTAGCTTAAAACCCAGGTATGTCACCTGCAAATGTGCCACGAGGCTCGCAGACCCTGCCCTGTTTGGCTCACAACTGGAATCAAAGTGGGACATATCCCCATTTCTCACTCAATGAGAAATGGTCTGGGCCATACTGGTAGAAAATCAGCTCTGAATTAGTCTTCATGTTTTGCACAAAAAAAAACCCAAAAACCCTACTAATGTGTTCAGATGCATCATTCACAAACAAGTCAGCCTGGAGTAGTTGCATCTCTGCCTCCGTTCTGGAGAAGTCTGCTGTTGACGAGGGGAGCGGCAGGGCGAGGAGGGCGGCTTAAGCCATCACTCTTGCTTTGTGGGCATTTGAAGTAGCTGCCAGGCATGTGATGCCAACTGTCCCAATTGGTTCCAAGTGACATCACTTTATTATTCAACTTTGTTTGTATTTCAGCTTCCCCCTCGTTGGGGACTTGGGGACCACACCAAGCCCAATCATTTCAGAGAGAAAGAGAGAGGGAGAAGCCTGTCTGAGGTGGTCACGAAGTCCTTGGTTTTCCTCCGCCCAGGTTAGAACACAAGTGGTGAAATTAAGGTTTCCATCAACACAAAGGTGTAAGACTTTTCACAGCACGAGGAGGGTGATGGGAAGAGGGGCCAAAGTTTGTTGCTAAGCCTTGAGTCAGTTCACACGGATGGACTGACCTAAAAATCCTGACAGTTTGTTTTCAAGCAGGAAAACTATAAAATGGAAACCACATGCAATGTGAGGCTGGGAGCTCATTTAAATCATTCACACTTCAAAAACTCAGAGAAGTTTCTCCTTTAGGCAAACACTACCTCTCTTTCTCCACTGTTAAATTCTCTTAATTTATTTCATTTAACTACTATTTTTACCTTCTACCAGAGGTTGGAAGAACTCCTTTCTGATTTGGAAAACAAAGCAGTTTATTCTGAGTTTTTCCATCTGCCATGTAGGGAGGTACCACCGAAGTCACAAAACAGTCGGGAGAGTTCAAGCATCCCAGTGCAACATTATCAACTTTTTATGTGTGTGCAACTCGAAGGAACAAGCTTTCTTGTAGGATAATTTGTTTTAAAAATAAAACATTAACAGGCCTTACAACCCTAAACCAACGAGAAACCCAGTGACTCATGGGCGTGAAGTTACACCAGCTTCCATGCCAGTGGATCCAAACACATTTCATATTCTAAGTTGGGCTCTGCCATTCTCATTGGGATCTTGTAAGACGGCAACTTCTAATAGCCTAGAACTTGATTAGCCCACAGAGAGCGCAGTGACATTCACTGACCACACAAAGCTACGTCAAGGCTACAACGTGTGTGACCCCAATCCTGTACTTACCTCAACCCTGCCAGAAATGGCATCAACAGATGAGTGAAGACACTCAGAAGAACTGTGCCTCGAGGCTGAGGCAAGGCCGAGAACCATACATGGTCACTGCCCAGGGCCCAAAGCTCAGAAAGGGGATCTGTCGGGGTCGCTTTCTCCACGGAACATTCACTAGATAACTACCCTGTTTCCCTGAAAATAAGACGGAGCCGGACCATCAGCTCTAATGCGTCTTTTGGAGCAAAAATTAGTATAAAACCCGGTTTTATATTCTAGCAAAATAAGACGGATCTTACACTAATTTTTGCTCCAAAAGACGCATTAGAGCTGATGGTCCGACTAGGTCTTATTTTCGGGGAAACACGGTATTTGATGGTATCTCAAATGCTTTACAACAGTCCTAGCAGACACAACAGGAATTTCCCACCTTTCTGAAGGCCTGACATCTCTTTTCTTGCAACCTCACTGATTCACTCTGCCCAGACATGCCTTCAATTAGTATTTATCATTTATAGAGTAGTTCGTATTTGCAATATACTCTGCAAATCTTTCTAGCACTTCATCAACCCTTTGTAACTTTATAACTACCATTGGAGGGCAAAGGAACCGTGCAGGCCTGGAGTTGGAATTCAAAAGCCACCATGAATGTGTGTGTGTGTGTGTGTGTGTGTGTGTGTACGTACACATGCATGTTTTCCATGTGTTGGGCGAGTAACCAACTCCCTCCCAACCTTTGACACTTCCCGTCTTGGCCCTTTGGCCGCAGGCGTCCAATTCCAGAAGCTCCTTGCGGATAGCAAAGCAAACAAATTTGCTCTTCCCAGGACTGGCTTAGTAGTTTGAGGCCAGTTTCATGAATAAATCCGGCCCACTCCCACCACTAACCAAGGTCAGTGATGATTTATAGAAATAAAGCTTTTTCTCGTATTCTATTCTTGAATGTTCTGTTGTCTAGGTCCTATTTTTGTGATAAAACAAAACAAAACAGTACCTACGTATATGTCTTTTGATGAGCAGTGAGAACAACCAGATTTACACAGCTATGAAAGTGGCTTCAGCAAGACCCTAGTTAAACAGGGCCAAACTCTGAAGTGTCAACTGGGGGTCTGGAACTCATTATGTCTGAAGAAGTAATGATGACGTAAGCGCCTCAGCCATGCTCTGAACAACACAGACGTCAGGGAACGGAATCTCCTCATCGATGGTTCTCAAATTATGGTCCGTGCACCCCCGGGGGGTTCTGTAGCCCTATTGGCAGGGGGCACCTATGAGATCTGCCTATTGTCATAACACTACTAAGACGTGATCTGCCTGTTTTTGACTCTCAGCGTCTCACGTGTGTACAACAGACGCTTCTAGATTCTCTGTGATAATGGCAGAAGATTGAAGGTGGGAGCAGACAGGAGAATCTCGTTGAAGGCCATTACGTGAGACAGTAAAGAGATTTAGAAACGTAAAACATCGCCCCTCTACTCACTACACCGGGGGGGTGGGGTACAGCTCCCCCCACACAAAATGTTAACATGCGAAGGGTTTATTATTGTTTCAGGTGACTTAATAACTAATTTTACTTATTCCATATTAATGTTTCAGATGGCGAACATCAACACACATAACCCACATAAAGCAAAGCTCCTTGGGGTGCTCCAGAATATTAAACCATGAAAAGGGGTCCCAGCCACTGAGTCTGAAGCCCACAGACAATCGCACCCTCCTCCGAGGGCACCGACAGACAGTGCGTGCCAAGTGCTCCTGTCCAGCGCTGACCTGCCCCCTGAGCCCATGCTCCCTTACCCAGCTCCCTCTTCCTGCTTCCCCGGGACGTCTACGCAGCTTCTGCTCCATCTGCACACCTCCCTAACAAACCTGCTGTCCCTCACTCTCCTTCCAGCGCAGGAACTGACACCTCCACGCCCTGTCCTGCCCCAGCCGAAAAGTCTCGGGCGTCTGCAATTTACCTGAATTCATATCCGTCTTAGGTAATCAGCACTAGCTTGTTCTTGTCTCTGTTTACTGTGCATCCCCTCGCCCCCGGGTACAGAATGCAGAAACCTTCGCGTCGTTCACTGTGCTATCGGGACAGGACACCCAGTAGGTGCTTACTATTTGTTACATCAATAACTGAGTGAATGAACCGCCTTGGGGATCTCAGATTTGAGCAACTGGGCATTTCCGGCCACACTCTGAGCCATTCAGCTGGCAGGAGGCGAGCTGAATGTGCCCTGCGTGCCCCATGACCCACCAGCCTCTCCCACCTTCCCAAAGAAAGTCATCGTGTCTGTGTCAATCTCAGATTCCTCTGGGGACCAAGTGGGACAGGAGAGGCGAATTCACTGAAATACCCACCGTGAGCAGTTATTCATGTTCTTTCACTCCAGGGAGCGTCAGGTCTCCATGTTATGTTGAAACACAAGCCTGGAAACACAAACCCTCCCAGCACAAGGAAGCACGGGGGTACTTGCCAACGTTTGTTATCTGCAGCCACAGAGTGAGTGAGGACAGAAATATGTCACTTCAGCAACTTCACAAGGACCCAACTTTGAACTGTGCCCAAAGCCCAAAGGCAAGTCATGGCAGCAGAGGAGCAAAGGGCGGGTGGATGGGGAGAGACCCGCCATCGGGGGTTCATGTTTGTTCTTCCTACCTACTCATTGGATCTTTGAAAAGGGAGGTCTGGGTCCAAATGGCAGGATGAGGAAGGATCCTTCTGTGAAGGAAAACTTATAATGGACGATACACTCACAAATTCCTGATGGCCTACTATGTGCCAAGCGTCACTCAGCTCTCGGAGGGACTGATGGGAATTTCAGGGGGAGTCCTCAGGAGAGCTGGTGGCTCAAATCACGGGGAGTCAGGTACACAAGGGTGACGTACCCCTGATTAGGGCCACCAGGGAGGCTCGTGAGGGTCCAGAGAGAGTGTGACACGCGCCATAGGAGAGAGGGAGAAAGCTATTTCTGAGGACATGAAGTGGGCACAGGCGAGGGGGCTGCAACTGCTAGAACATGAAGCCCAACGGGGGAGGGCTGGGCACGTGGGCCCTTTCTGGGTGGTCAGAGACAGCCTCTCATCTCATGCCTGCTGCGCAAGGAGCCTGGCACGCGCCTTTACAGGGCGACGCCAGTGCAGCACGGAAGAGCGTCCCACTTGAGACAAGAGCACTGAGGGGAAGCAGGGAGGCTGCAAGTATTTTCTCCTTTTCTACTAACACTTAGTAGTGAAGAATCAGTGTAACCGGTCCAGACTTCAGCCAAAGAGGGGCAGTCTGAGCAATAATGCAAAGAAAGCATCAAAAAGTAAGAGGGGCTGGAAGGCCACCTCACATCAGCCTTAGGTGGCGTAAGATGGTCTCTTCTCTCGGTCCTGGGACCAACGCTAGCGATGCTTTCAGTTTCTCGGCCCCAAACACCCCAACCCATGGGCGTCACGTAACACTCTCGTATACATTGAGAGATCTGCAGAAGATGGGACATCCCCCTACACCCAAACTCTTCCAAAAACATCAAATCTTTCCTTCCATAAATAATTGCAATAGGATGCCGCCGCTTTTCCCAAACAAACAATAGCTCAATTGTGCCCTGTGTGCCACGGGCCCAGCCCAGCACACACAAAGGCCTGCTTTCACACCGCAGGACGATGGGTCTGATTTCCCCTCATTTCTTCAACAACTTCACCGCTGTGATTCCATTAGGAAAGGAGCAACAGGAAGAGGCGGTGACCAGGAAAAGGAACGAGGCCCAGGAAAGACAATGGCCATTGTTCCCCCGACTTTCTGTCCCCCTTGAGAAAGTTCTTCTGTCACCAGTACAGGGCTGCTGGCTCTAAAATCCAAATTACACAATTCTTACGCTGGGGATTTCTTTCAAACTTTTTATGACACGTCAACCATGATTTTAAATTGTGATAAGCTGCAACCTTCAAAATGTTCCTGTTTTTTATCTCTTCCATGTTCGTACCAGTTTCAGAATTAAATACAGTTCACATGCGCGCTTATGTTTTTATACTAATGACCTTTTCTGATAAGAAAAGTGTAAACTAAAGAATAAAATTCATCGCTTTATTGGTGTTGCTTAAAAAAACAAAACACATCCTTTGTATTTAAAAATATAAAGCATTGTATTTCCTTTCAGAATTTAAGTTTGATTTTTTCCCCACGGGTTTAGGAAGCACCTCAACCAGAAATGCCCTTACCTACCAGTTGTAATATTTCCATTAAGGAAGCTGAAAAGTCTTTATATTGCCAATAATTCAGAATGGCCATTCAGTCTGAGCTGCTGACATTCAGACACAAAGAGTAGACACGTCCCCCCATTTCCCCATTTGTTTTCTCCTAGTCACTTCTTTTTCACTCTCCAATTTAAATAGCGTTCCAAACGACCACGCTAACACCTTCTCCACAAGCCATCAGAGAGCATCCACGTTTTTGCTTTTCAAACCATGTAAACAAACCCTAGCAGGCGGCTGCAATCACTGCTACGCAGAGCATAAAAAGGACCTTTCGCTGCATGGGGAAGTGTTCTTCTGAAGGGACGTATCATTCGTGCCAGTAGGAGTGACTTCAGCGAAAGTGTATTTCAAAGTTCAATCTTGGTTTCTCGGCAAGACCTAGTGAGGCGAGCAGCCGCAATCACGTGCTTCGTTTGCTAGGAAGCTCCAGGAAGAGACAGTGGCTCTTTCACTATCTCACATACTTCAGTTCTCACATGATTTACGAAACATTCAGGACATGCTTTCGCATCCGCTTGAGCTTCAGCACTGAAAGTAAAAAAAACCAACCAACCAACCAACCCCAACCACAGCCGAGCAGAATGTATTCTGGACCTTGATCCATTGGATTGGGCTCTACAGTCAAAACTCATCGGAATTTTCAAGAGTGTGATGGGGTGGGGTGGGGGGTGTATCGTGAACCTACTTCTCGGAGAAGGCAAGTAGTACTCGGGCTCCCGCTCATCGTTCCTAAGGCCTCAGAGCTCAGACATCGGGAAGAGATGGGGCCACTCTGTAGCCAATAAAGTGCCCTCCTCCTCGTCCTTCTCTCAATACGCAGTGACCTCACCGTGTGTTATCATGCAGGGTTGACTGTTATTCAGGGATGGCAATGCCCACCACGGAGAAGACAGCTTCGTCCTCACAGTCCCAAGAGGCTCAGCATGGCACACAGCGCCACATGGAGAAGCACAAGAATCAGTCAGGAGGCAGAGGAAAATGTGAGCGAGAGCTTTTCCTGTGGTTTTCCCAGGCAGGAGCCGGCTTAGGAGTGGCCAGAGTTTAATAGTTTCAGTGGGTTCTGGGGTGCAGGGGCTGTCCCTTACTATGTGGCACCTGGCCCTGGGGGGATGGGGGAAGGGGAAGATGGGCCCTGAGTGTGAGAACCGCCACACACAGAAGTGCGGGAAGCGGGCTCTGTATCAGTGAGCCTGCGCATACACTCGTTTACTATCCTGGAAGGGGCAGCCTCTCCGCGGTCAGCCAGCCCGCGAGATGTCAAGGCAACGGAATCACAGAAAATAAAAAGGTGTGATCAATGCAGAAAGGTAGCACAAGTCAGGCCCCAGGTAGTGACCCTCACTCAGGTCAAGGGGATGATTGGAACATCTGCATAGAATCTCCAAATTCAGCAACACTCCTAAGAATGCCACGGAAACCACCGTTTTGCAGCTAAAGGTGAGAACAGCTATCAAAGAAAGGAAGTCAATCTATGCATGGAAGACAATGGGATGACGGTCGCTTGTCCACAATGGCACCTTCCGTGAGACTTGCGCAGGCAGCTCATTTGGAGTCGAGTCAGCTTGGAGTTATCCAGCGGGAAGCCCAGGGACGTGCCTCCATGCCGTCTGGGGGAACCCAGACAACATACATACGGAATTCCAAGATACAGCTGAGAGCAAGGGCCAATTAGTTTGGTACCATAGGATATAAAAAGATCCAGTGTGGAAAGAGGGTCCCAATGGTATACATCAAAGTTTTGAAAAGCTTTGTCAAGAATGAGAAAACCGTCAGCCTCACATGTGGCTAACAGCTGAAAAGGTCCGAGATGCTTTTGTGGGTTCATGTCAACAAGTCAGCAGTGCGAGGGGCCTCCGAGGAAGACGACATAGTCTTCAGCTGCACCCCAGGTGCCTGTCATCCAAAACAAGGCCGGTAAACAGCCAGGGTCTAATTTCTCCACGTGATGATTCTCAAAGCTGTTTTGTTTTAATTCTCAGGGACATGGTTTAAAGGGTTATTATGAAACTAGAATGTCTCAACGGGAGACAAAAAAACTGTGCAGTAACGACAGGTATGGGAGCTGCAAATGTCCATCTGGAGAAGGAAATATTCAGCGGGTACAGAATAGATGCCCTCGCACATTCAGAAGGGGCAGCTTTCTTCACGGGATAGTCCCTTTTTTCTTTTTTTTAATGGTTCATAAGATACAAAGAGACCCAGCACGTGCAAGTTATAAGGAAGTGGGGTCTTGAGTTATAAGGAAGTGGGGTCTTGTTTGTTTGTCTAAAGAAAGAATTTTCTAACACTCTTAAGTTATCCGAAAATGGAAAAAGTTGACTCATAAGATTAGGGGTGTTTGAACCTGCAGGGGTTCCAGGAGACACGAGTTCCTCCTCCAGGAAACACACGGCTGCTCCGAAAACTTTCTCCGTAACAAGATTTGCAAGGACGCAGCTCTGCCATCATGAGGACAGAGCAGCCGCAGCCGTGGGTAAGCAAATGAGTGTGACAGCGCTGCAATAAAACTGTTTACAAAAACAGGCGTGGCGGGCTGGGTTTCGGCCGCGTGGGCTGTTGTCTGCCAACCCTTGACTTAGATTTAAGAAAATCATTAAAAAGCTTTGATTTTACAAGAGAACGGCTCACCTAGACTCGTAGAGAGGAGAGAAAGGGTTGGCCGCACACATACACAAACATTCAATAAGTGTTGTTTCCTTCAAGACCCAGGTATCCAAAGAGACTAAAATAAAACATTCTGACTTTGACTTTTCACCGTAAAATGACAGGGTTGTCATTTGGGGGTGGGGTGGGGAATCGTATTGAAAATAACGTCAGTGCGAGCTCCACAATGCATAGTAACTTGGCAATAACCAGATTGTAACACACAATGGAAACAATGCAGATACTAAGCAAACCACCCGCACGGCTAATGACACCCAGAAAGCAAGAGAGCAGTTCTCAAGTCGGGTTCCTCAGGGGTGCAAGGAAAACACTGTCCCCCCAACCCCGGTGCCTCCCACCCTATGGTTGGCTCTCCTGGACACCATCGTCCAAGGCTGGCACGTGTATCAGCCGTTACTCAAACCAGAAAACTGACTCTCATGACCTCTCGTGACCTCTTTGGGTCAGCTTGCTGTCCCCAGGATGGAGCTCCCCTACTGAGAGCTCCTGCGGCAGGCCCTGCCAAGTCCTGTACGCACCTGCGCTTGCCCCACGTCGACCCCATGGACAGGGTAGAGGGATTTCACTACGGTAACAAAACCCAACAGGGGGTACACATCTGTCAGCAGCAGGATGGTGGGTGGGACACCCCTCAGAACCGCTGCTGCCCAAAGCAGCTGCGTCCGCTGCAGGCACTCACGGATCTCACCGCAGAGCCCTCGGGCAGCAATGATGTTGGAACGTGGAACCGACACACGTTTTCTTTAAGTATTCCTGAAAACCCAAACTAGTCCTCGCTGGGGCAGAATCCAGAAACTCGAAGACTATTTGCACAGGATTTAGAATCTGGTGTCTACTCAGCGGCGTTATGAAAACACGCAGTGGGGGAAATGGCAGCGAAAGAGCCTGCTAAGTCACTGCCAGTCGCTGCGATGGTTCCGTGTCTTGCCCGGCAGAGCAGGCCAGGCTCCCGATGCCCAAAGCCTTGGCACCAGGCGAGCCTCTTGAGCTGCCAGGCTCAGGGGGCAGCGGAGCTCACGCATGGACATCATGGCTCCCCTCCCAGGTTTACCTTCGCAGAAGCAGGCCCTTCCAGCTCCCGAGACCCTGAGCTGATGGAGCCCAACCCCAGGTGCCCTGGAAAAGGCTCATCCAAGCTTCCCACAGGAGGTCCTCAAGCCTCCCAGGTCCTGAGTGCTGCGGGCCAGGCCGGGAAGCCCTGTGCCGCCCCGAGGCTGCCTCTATCCCCAGCACATGCCAGGGGACAGTCAGGGTTGGGGCACCTTGGATGTGAGAGGGCATCTGCGAGGGTCCTGGGACGTGTGCTCTGTGGGGAGTTTGTTTCCACACTGGAACAACTGGGACGGTCTCACTTGAACAGTCTGATAGGAAATCTCTGAAGAAGACCCTTCCCCTGTCCTTGCATGGACTCTGGGTGAAGTTCATCATTGTGGCTCAGCACCAAAACCCATAACGGCCCACAGTGGGTTCTCACTGGTGGATGTTCAACTCCTCTGCTTTTTAAGTTCCCTGGGGGTGTTGGTGGCTCAGGGATATACCGTCATCACAGAGAATCGTTCAGAATCGTTCTTATACCCACTGTTCTTTGGCTGCAAAATTGCTGTATTGGCAATATTAAAAATCAAAGTGAAACGATTACTCATAATTTAGCCTGAAGCTGGAAACACGTTTTGGGAGATAAACAGATTGACCAGGAAAACGGAAATCTTTCAACTTCAGAATTAATGCAAGTGTATTCAGCTGAACTTATCGAATTTGGCAGCTAACCCATATCCTGATACCTTACTGTTACTTTCAAATTATTTTTAATATTGGTAGATCTTGTACCAACGAACGCGACTTCACCTTCGGCTGATTTAAGCTCCTCACGGGAATACCACAACCTCATTCTTTCCCGTGCCAAGCTGTCCCGACCCCTTTCCTGAACCACATACATTTCCTGTCTTTGTATCACAGTGGCTTGAGCACCAAAACGTGAGACCTCAGCCATCGAAGAGTAATGTTTACTGGAGCTACTCTCAGAAAATTTTCCAATTATAAGGCAACGCTGACAATGAGTTTGTGGATTAGATATTCTAGATTCACAGATACAACGTTGCAAGGAAAGTTACTTTTTTCACGCAACAACGTTGCAAGGAAAGTTACTTTTTTCACGCAGGCGCTACTGTCTCCTCTGAACTTACACTGACTGAAACATAGAGGCTTTCGTTTATTGGACAGAAAATCCCCCTGCCAGGGTGAAAGGGGAAAGGCAAGGGGACAGTGCATGTAGAACAAGTCATAATGCCCGCTGGTGTGATGATGGCTTACACTGTCCCGAGCGGTGTCTCACTGCGGTCCAGGAACTGCTGTAAACGCCTCGTATTGATGAGTTCATTTAAACCTCACAAAACAACAGTCCTTCAAAGTGGGACTCAACTAATGCCATCTTACAGAGAGAGAAACAGCGCTCGGGTCTGGTGGCCAGTAAGTGGCAGAGTCAGGATGGAACCCCACCGGGCCGCCGCCCATGGGGACAGCCCCTCGCCGCTCAGAGAACGCATTCACATCTGAAACTACGCCAGGAATCCAAATGTCACTCTAACAAGCTCCATACAACAGAAATGCCTCACAGATCACAAAGGACGACATGTATTGCACAAGGAACGTCTCTAGAAAGCAGCCCGGACCTTATATGGCTCATCCAGGCAAAGGGAAGTTCCGAGGGACACAGAATCCGTCACATGATGTGCTTTATGTTGAGGCATCCTGGATGCAGCCTGCTGAAGTCCCCCTAGAAGACTCTATGCTTTAGGACCAGTATGGTCTCAGCTGCTAAAAGCATGACCGCTACGTCCAAGTTATTTGAATTTATAAACACCCCACAGATGCTACAACTAACAAAGCATTTTACTGAGCAACTGTGAGCCAGGCCCAGGGCGGTGCGAGGGCCTGGTGGGGAGCAGGACAGCGCTAACTTCCGTGCCTGGAGAACATATCACATCCGATGGCATAAAACTGTCAACATGCAGGACACTGCCTATTAGGGGATGGGTTAGCACAGCGGTCTGTGAGGCCCAGGAGTAGGCCAGCATCACAGAAAGGGGCAGAAGGAGTCCCATGTCCTCTGCCAGCCCTTCCCATCCGCCCCATGAGACCCCTGGGAAGAAGGCCTTCCTGCTCGCTGCCCCTGACCAGCTCTCCTTGTGTGACAACACTTCAAGTTCTGGGAACAGTTCAAGGAGGCTTCCTCGCCTGGCTGTCACAACCACTTTTATAGCTATTACATGAGCACTCGAGGATAAAACTCTCTCTCTCTCTCTCTCTCTCTCTCTCTCTCTCTCTCTCTCTCTCTCTCTCTCTCCCCCCAACTCCTTCTCGCTTCCTTCCTGTCCTTGGAAGGCTTGGAACTAGCCTGGAAGGAAAGTGGGAGAAGGGATGCAGGAGGAAGAGCTGGAAGCCAAGTGTCGGTGCTCTGTCAGAGGTGTGCACAAGTCTCTAATAAAGTAGGAATTCGGCCACCGTACCCTGTCCCCCGGGGAAGCCCACGCAGGGAAAGCTGGGATCTGTGTGACGCCCACACTGACTTGGGGACACCTGAGTGCCCAAGTACCACATCTTCAGGCTTGAAGTGCCACCCCTCCCATCCCCGTCATCTGTTTCCTGATAGCAACTAAAAAAAAAAATTAAAAAAAAATTGAAAATTAAAAGTTCCACTTGAACGATAGGAGCCTCTCTCCATAATTGGCGTGTATGGGAATAAACAGGAGATAAACACCTTCTAATAGGTGTTACCAGACCTCCTGTGGAAGTTCTCTCACGGTGTTTTCAGCACTGCGAAAAGCAAAGCTGACTCCCACGGGTGTCTCTTTTCCTGGTCCTTCCTGTGGACGCCTGCTGGAAGCCGGGAGTGGGGCCGTGGCTGGCAAAGGCCATTCTCTGGCACCAGGAGGCGACGGTCACGGGTGGGGACATACCAGCATCAGGCATCCACCAAATACTGACAAGAGTTTTAGCCCATCAACCGGAAAGAAAGGGCTTTGTGAGTCCTTTATAGGAGTTCGCCAAACGATCATTTCACGTTACAACTTCTCAGAGCTGCGTTAGGGTTTTATTTTAGAGTTTCTTTTCATTGGTTAAACAAGACACATGAAACAAATATTCCTTCCTGACTCTCTGGAGTTATCACAGGTTGCTACTTACAGGGCAACTAAAACAGACAAGAGGGGCGACATTTCAGGGGTGTTGGAGGGGGTTGTGGGCAGTTATAAAGTTCCTTGAATCACACACACACACACACACACTCAGCAGATAAACATACTGGCACCTTCTGCAAAGGACAAGCACAAAAGCACATTAAAATGCAGTGTGTCATTTGGAAGTCTGCTTTTGTTGCTGTGCCCAAACGCCGGGGTGAGAGAGCACACGCGTCAGGGAAAACAGTTCTAGAGAAACATTAGCTCTGTGAAAAATGAGAGACATTTCATCCAAAGTAAAAATCAGCTTCTGGAGGGGGCGGGGGAAACACCACTCATCCAAATGCCCTCGGACTTCTCACAGAGCGTGCCAACTCGGGCAGCACAAAGTTAAACTGGGAATACCTGCCTGCCTGTGAGGCTCCCCCAAAATGCTCTACGCACTCCTCCAGATTTGGAAATCATGAACCACCTCAGTTCACACCGTACGTATAAAACCACCCAGAAAGAAAACGTCCCTGGCTAGAAGGATAATTTCCAAAGCGGGTGAGTCATCAGTCTGTATTTCTTATCTGCAAGAATCTGCCATTTCATGTATTAGGTGGGCGCAAAAGTCATTGCAGTTTAAAAAGTTAAAAATAACTGCAAAAACCGCAATGACTTTTGCACCAACCTACTACAAATCCTCTCCAGGTCACGGTATTTTCGAACATGTGGATTAGCAAGTGTTTTCTGAGTGTCTGTGACAGTCTTAGCACTCTCCCTCCTGACTCACAATGACATTCACACTCGCATGCTGTGGGGACAGCCGCACCCCCCACCCCCCGCCCCAGGTTGCTCCCCCCTTTACTTGCCCTGGAGTGGCCTTCATTCTCCATAGTCTCTAAGCTACATCAATAAGCGAACTGCTTTCCTTCTTGTAAAAAGAAGAGGCATGTTGATTTCTTCCCTTTCACTTGCGCCCCCCTAAATTTCTTACCTTAGTCCCAAACCAGCCCCCGGCGCACTAGTTACATGTAACACCCTCTAGCAATGGAAGATTACCTTGCAAAATAGCACGATCATGCCTCAATTAGGCATTTCCTGGCTTCGAGAACTACAAAGATTTTTTTTTTATCACTCTAAATAAAAAACAATGTGTAAGTATATAAAATAGGTTATTCATTACCTCAGTATTCTTCCTTCCCACCCAGCTATTATTATACACGAGCGCTGCTTGGTTAACCCATGACTATGGGATATAAATACATTACTGAGATCTGTATATTTTTAATTACTTTCAAAATACTGACTCCAACTTGAAAAAAACAAACAGCAGGAAACCACTTTTTCACTGTGTTTTCGCTACACTTTAAAAAAATCATTAGTTCAATGTCAACCTAGAATGGAAACAAACAATTGCCAATAGAATGTTACATATTACATTCACTTTTCATTTCAGGTAGCACAATGGCTGTCTGCAAAAACATAAGGAGTTCTGTGTAGGAAAGGTAAGAGAAATGAACCACAAATCCTTATGGGATCTGACAGGTTGAAGACCATGAATATGAAAGAGAAAAATATGATGATATAAACAGAAGTGATTCACAATCTGAAACCATGAGAAATCCTTCCCATTCAGAGCTCCGATCTGAGTGTTTATGGTGACGCTCCATGTATCTGATGGAAAGAATTCTAGTATCTCAACCATGAAACACTTGGAACCGTTGCCAACTTAAAAGCAATCTCAAAAGTCCTCTGAGCTTCATGGAAAATCATTTACAAAAATCCAGTTTTCTACTTAGCCTAAGATCAGAATTTACGATACCCGCATTTAGAGAGAATACACAAAATGCATCAACTACAATCATGCACCGATATCTGAGGCCATTTAACTTAGAGGAAACCAGACCCCACATGGCAACAGATTCTGAGGTACCAGGTTTCATAACAGTGCCCTGGGTTACCAAGAAAACGATCCATTATTAAAGACAGTAACAATTATGAGGACAACTTAAATGTCTTCTCTTCTACTGTGTTTCCCCGAAAATAAGACCTAGCCGGACAATCAGCTCTCATGCGTCTTTTGGAGCAAAAATTAATATAAGACCCGGTCTTATTTTACTATAACATAATACTGGGTCTTATATTAATTTCTGCTCCAAAAGATGCATTAGAGCTGATTGTCTGGCTAGGTCTTATTTTTGGGGAAAGGGGGTAAGAAGTGAGCTTCAATTACTTGGGAAATCAACTCAAGCACAAAACTTCTGTTGCAATGACACTAGACAGCTATGACACACATGTACCTGTTTGCATATACACAAATGGGATGCGTTCTTTCAATGCGAATTTGGGCACACAAGTGACCCTTGTCTTTCAAGTTCAAGGCCTGTATCCACGTTGCTCCACAAAGTTGCCGTTGCTTGAAAGGCCTCGGCAACGTTTCATGAGCTTGACAGCCTTGGCTCCCCTGAGCTCACCCTGGCGATCCCCACCCGCAGGCCAAGCAAAAGGAAACCAAAACCTTCCTCAGTCCTGCTTTGCCTCCCCTCTTTACTGTCTACCCATCTTTCAGAAAACGGGGTCTACAGACGCCACCTCTGAAGACACTTTAACCACTGGCTGTTCAGGATGAGCTTCTGCTGCTAAAATGGTTTTGTCACCAGGGACCCAATGCAACACCTCCACCTCCTATTATTTTCTTACTCCTTGAAAAAGGCTTTGCTTCCTTCCCTCTTGTTCCTTATTCTATTTATTACTGTAATCCTTCTCCATCCCTTCTTCCTAAAGTCCTCAAGTTCTCCGAGGGCCAAGTCTTGTTCAAAGTGAGCCCAGAGGCCAGCCTTGGCAGCTGCCAGCCACGTCCTCCTTCAGCTCACCAGGACTTGTTTTCTAATCAGGGCTGCAACTGGCCTCCAAGGCCAGAGCCATCACTGCGCCCACAGCTGGCACAGGCAGTGTGCCTTTAATCAGCCCCTCGGGCTGGCAACGGGCCACAGGGGGAGGCTCGACCATGAGGACCCGGGACGAGCTGTGATGTGCCTCTCAGACCGTCCTTCGGAGTACTTGCAATGAAATCACCAATAACGGATCCTGCCTTTCCTTCCAAGGGAAGAAAACCCAGCTCACACTGCCCATGCCTGAAACGGCCCAGATGTGGCATCCAAAATTGAGGAGGGGCCACATCCTGGTAATGGGACACACACAGGAGAGAAACCAGGGCCACGGGGAAAGTGATTTGGGCATCAATTGTAAGCGTCTACACCCGCGCTGGGAAAGGGTGCGTGAGAGTCCTTAAGAGTTGTGTCTATACACCATCAAGACAGGGAGAGCAAAGGAAAGACACTCAGTGCATCTGGAGCTTAGCCCTGGTGACCTCGGGTGCTAGGAGTCCTAAAGCACTTGGCTGATGCTAGCAATGGCGGGGTGGGGGGATGGTCCTAAGTCAAAGCTGGAGCAGAAATGCAGCTTAACCCTAACCCTACTCTCAGTGCCCGTCTTGGAGGAGGGTGCGCCCCACCTCTGTGGCTGGCCAGCTTCACAACAGAATCATAATGTGGGATTTCTGCCTTGGGGAGTCATTTTGAGGGGGGCATGGAGGGCCAGTTGCTCTAAGTGGGGGGTCGTCTGCTCTCTGTGCACAGGACGGTCACCAGGGAAAGGGCCGCGTCCAGCCTTCAAGCACCCTTTGTGAGGAGAGCAGCCCTCTGTCGGGGCTCACACAGGCCAGGCAGCTGGGACCGGGCTGCCCCCCTCTCTGGGTGTTTGTTTGGATAGAGGTTCATTTATGCCCAAGACAATGCCTGCCCTCTTCCTTCTGCCCCCCAGCAGGAAGCAGGGGCAGGGAGGAAGGCCAGTGTCGTCACCCAGCTTCCAATTCAGGTTTGGGTGGCCACAACAAAGCGGCCTCAGGTGCCCCCAGGGGCGAGCTGCCACGGGTGCAGGAAGGGGGAACGGGGCGGAGAAGCTGGTAGACCCCAGGGAGCTGGCAACCACCCCACCCCACCCGGCTCCCCTCAGCTCTCCAACCCCAAGGCTCTGAGCTCTGGGCAGAGGGACCCCGCCCTGTAGCACGAGGACGAAGAACTAACTAAGGCCCCCATGTGGGACAAAGCCTTCCTTTCCCCTCTCCCAGTTCACCTTTCCTACTGTCTCCCCCAATAAAATGAGCAAATACTCAAATATATATATATGTATATGAATGCCTGCCCATGCTTAGTGCTCTAATTTACCAAGGATTGCACAGGAGGAGGAAAAACGTCTGCGCTGAATCGCCAAAAATGAACAATATCCTTTAAAATAAAGCCCGGCTCGATGGCTGGGAGTGAATGAAGTGCATTACCCAATGGCTGGTGTAACGCAAGCCCTCTCCTCCCCCTCCGGGGCCCCATTCATAAAAAGCCTGCTTTGCCCCAGCAGCTGCAGGAACCGGACTGGATCCCTGTCCGCCTTCGCCAAGCCTTCGCCAAGCCGGAGGGAAAACAATCGAAACAAAGAGACTTCCTCTCATGCTCCCACCGCGCGTGCCTCCTCTAGGGAACGTTTGCTGTGGCTTCTCTGGGTCTCCTGGTCTGTTACCCGAACAGGCAGAGGGCAATTCGCACAACTGTTTGTCAGTAGCTGTTCTGAGGCCAACACACCCAGCCGGTTATGAAAAGAATTCCCATCTGCTGACTCACACTCCGTATCTCTCACCTGCCTGTCATTTAAAAACACGAGAAAAAATTAAACTCCAAGGTTTCTCCTTGCTGGTGAAAGCGGGGCTGCCGGTATAAAAGACCGGGGTGGCAGTGGCGACACATTTCCAGAAGAGGTGGAATTTTCGGGTGTCTACTCTTCAAGCGACATCACCGTACACAGACTTGATACAGCCATGCTAGAAATCTCAGGCGGTAAGGTGTAATTCTTTAATTCTTTCAAGCTGACGAACCAAACAAATCGACAATTGACAAGCTGCATCCTAGAAAAAGTGCCTCCTGGGGAAGTCCCTTTTTCCTTGGCCCCTCTACCCCCTCCCCCCCAGCATCTCGGACCACCTCCCAGGCCCAGGGAGGCTGTTTCTTGCAAAAGTACATGGTCCCGTAGGAAAGTCATAGATCACAGGATAAATGAGACGCTACACAATTTTTTGAGACTCAATACCCTTCTCCAAAACAAGGCTTGAACATAAAGGCATATTTTCATGGACCAGGAATGGTTTTAGTGCAAGAATTAAAGAGGAACGGCGTGCAGGGAACACAGGAATAAAACCATGCTTGGTGTCTGAATACCAGAGCTGTCTTCTGGTGAAGTGAGATAGACTTTTTCTCCAGAGATAAGCTGATCAGGGCTATTAACTGGTCCCCTCTCAACTCTTGCAAAACACAAACCAGGGCTTCAAAATCTCATTGGTGGGAAGGGGGGAGAAAGAAGTGAGCTCTATTTCCAGAAAATACTCAGTACTTCCACCCCTCGGTAACCCCATCCTTCATGTTCCCACATGCTTTCCACCAGGTGCCCCCCCCTCCCCGGCCCCCCAGGCTGTAACAGAAACCCTCAGAGCTCTCCTTCCGTAAACATTCATTCCTACCACATTCCCTCCTCCCATGCAGCCCCCCACCACCTGCGCCCAGGGACTAACAGCCAAAGGAACAAGAAAATAATTTGGAGATAACAGATGAATTTGTGAAATACCTGTCTGTGATTAAATCACAATAGTTCTATAGCCTGTTCAAAGCAAAAAACGTCTGGATAACAAGCGGAGGGCAAAATAAACAAGTCTTACAGAAGTGATGCCAAGCGTTATAAAGAGATTACCCACACCTTCTCGTGGCCACTGCCTGGAATCCACCGTCATTTTTGTTTTTAAACTTGTCTCAGACCTCTGGCCATCATGAAAGCACTTTTATGTAGAGGGCTACAGGCCTGGGGGGGGGGGGCGGTCTCTGGATTTTTCTGTGACTATGGGCATGCTTTACAGGTAAGGGAAATGCACCCTTGATCATTTTTCTGAGGGGCCTCTGGCAGGACGGGGTGTATGAGTCATATAATGGATACAGATTTAGTGAGATGTTAAAACCATGTTAAAACGAAAGTCATCTCTGTTGTTTCTCCCAAACATCTCCGGTTAATCATCTAATTGTTTCTTAAGCCCTCGGGTGTGGGCACCGTGACCCCAACGCAGGGCAACGACCCTAAAGGAACAAGAAAAGACACAGTAGGACATCCATCGTTTAATCAAGCCTGCCCACCGTCTGCCCTGGCTCTCTTCCTCCTTCTCTGCCATCCCTCATGTGTCCTGTTGGCACTTCCGGTCTCCCACTGCTTCTCCCAGGGGGTCTCCACCCCCATCCTGGCCTAAGCCGTGTCTTCTCTGCCCAGGGTTGTGACACCGCCTACTCCTAGGTGTCCGACTCCTGTCCCTGGCCTGTGGTCTGTTCTCCACTGGGCAGCCAGGGTGACGGCACTCGTGTCCCGCCTCTGCTCTGAGCCGCCAGCCCTTGTCAGGGGCAAAGCATGGCCCCACAACTGACCTCCATCCCGCTGTGCCCCTTCCTTTAGGACTCTGCCCAAATGCCCCCCCAGCCACAGCACATCCCCACACACTTGAACAAAAGCTCCATGAAGGCAGATTGCTCCTTGGGCCACCGCTGTGTCCCTGCATGCACGGAGAGCAGTGGCTGGCACAGGCTGGTGCTGTGAGGATTTGGGGGGGTGAGTCAATGGCTCTACCCCCAGGCGAGCACTCTCCTGGCCTGGGGCCCTCCCCTCACTCTCATCACCCACCAGGTCCCCATGTCCCCACGTCTTCCTGGGGTGGACGCAGGTCTCAGAAAGGCCTTTGCTGAGAGCTGGACCCAAGTCTCCACCCCCAGGATTCATGCCTTTCTTTCCCTCCGAGTACTTGTCACTGTTGGGTATTATGACGTGTTTACTGTCTGTTTCTGCCACCAGACGCTTCTCTCTGAGTAAGGGTCTGGCTTTGTCCATCTCCGAGCTCCAGGGGCTACCACTATGCAACCGAGTGTGTGGTCTTTTTTTTTTTAAGGGATAGTGGTGCACGTACTGACATTCTCTAAAAACTAAAGACACAGAGCCCAGAGAGGGGCTGGGACGATTCCTGTTTCCAACCGTGACATATACTCGGAAGGTTCTCTCTCATTGCAACGTGTCTCACTGACTGCTTAGCTCTTCGTGGAAGCACTCAGGGTCTAGGGATGGCTTGTGCGCAAAAGAAAACAAATTTGAGTTACTAAATAACAGCCCAACATCTGTCACCCCAGATGAGCAACTCTGTCCACAGCCAACAGTCCCCGCAGGGCGCTACCTGTCCAAACACCAGCTGGCAGGTTTCCCTTCCCCATGAGTGGGCTTTACGGGGCTCATCACAGCTGCCTGGGTGACGGCCACTCACAAACAGGGCTCTGGCCGCAGCCCGGAGCCAACCCCAGGCTCCATCCAGAAGCCTGGGGTGCATTTCCTACATAGCAGACCTCAGGTGACTTCCTGAAAGAGGAAAAATCACCCCACAAGGCCGCCGAGAAAGCAGGTGCCACCTTGAACAGCTGCTGTCGTGACCGTGGGGAAGCCAGGAACCACAGAGACGTGACTCTGTGTGCACAGCGCATTGCCCCCCACCCACCCACCCGCACAGGGCAGCGGAGAATGTGGGGGACTGGCTCACACATCAGCACCCCGCAAATGTGGGGGACGCAGGCTCAGCAACCCCGCGAGAAGCCAGGACCTTGGCTTTGAGAGTGAGATACACTCTCAGAAGCCCAACAGGACTCAAACACATGCTGTGTGAACATGCGTTTGGCAAACATTTCTCTGAAGCTTTCGTGACTGGGGATCTGTCTAGCTTAGGAGATGTATGTGGAAGAATACAGAAGATCACATCCCTGCCCTTCTAAAGCTTGGGAGAAGGGGGGACAGGGAGAAAGGACATACAAAAGGCACGATCACTCAGTAAGTGAAATCACAGGTGAGAAAATAAGTGGAGACACCCAGATTCAGGTCACCAATTACTAAGTCCTGAGACCTCAGCAGCTAAGTAAGACGATGGAGGGGACGGCCAGAGACAGCAGACACAGAACGCTATTTGACAGACAAAGTGTCCCCATCAGAAGGTACAGTTCAGGGCCACGGCCTCTGTGTCTCTTTTGTTCCCTTCGGGATCTCAGCTCCAGCGCTGCGCCTGGCACAGGGCAGAGGCTGAGCAAGCCTTTCCTGAAGAAATGAAACGTTCCCCCAGCTACTTCTTGCTTCTGCAACAGCGTCCCAGGCAGGCCACCCTCTGCACGGGATTGGACTTTTCTCAAAAGCGAGAAGCTGCTGGGCTTTTATTAAACAACAAATCCCAAACACACACACACACACACACACACACACACACACACACACACTCACACCAGCACACCCAGTGATGTCCACCCACACCCCTCCTTCACAGTTCCTATGAAATGGGGCCCACACAATCCCCCTTCTGTGCTGGACTGCCCCCCAAAGCACAGTCTGTGCGCGAGGCAGACCTGGGTGCAAACTAGACTTGAGAGGTCCAAGTCTAGTTTGGACCTATCTTTAGCATTTCCCGATCTTCAGTGTTTTAGTGGCTCTAAAAGTATATTATCATTCTTAACAGTGACGTGGTTATTGTGTGTCCACAGTCATTGAAATAAAGGTTGCAAATTCCTAGGAAGCAAGCATGGACCATACAAAGAGATTACTCCAAATATTTGGCAAATTCTATACAGAAGCAACAGTTCTCAGGAAATCACGTACGTAAAATGTGCTTGTTAGAGTTAGGTCATGTCCTCAAGAAACACGTTATTCTAACATAGTAATTTGTGCGTTGTTAAATTTTTAACTTACTGATACATGTGGATATGTTTGTTTAAGACATAAAATCCATGACTATTTAACCAAGTCCAGAGGACGACAAAGTTAAAATAATATCGTATACGAGTTACAGTGAGTTTTCTTAATGATTCCTTTCTCACCCTCTCCCATCCCCCTTTTCCAAACTTTAGTTAAATATAAACTTACCTTGTAGCTATTTCCTAAATAAATTACAACTGCTATACTAGTCACTTCTTTTCCCCCACTTACTTTCCCGATGGATTCAAGAGTCAAATGTTATGAATTTTCCCATCATTCAGTGCTACTACATCAGCAAATCCAGATTAGTCCGTAAGCCGACCTGCCCTGAGGTGCAAGTCAGGGAAAGATTGAGGACTTCTGGTCCCAAGTGACAGAAATGCTAATATACAAGCAATCGGTCATAGCTTGGAAGAGAGGGGAGAAGGTCCAAGATTTGCTGCCATTTACAAAACAAGGTTAGAGACGCAAGCCTAAAAGGGGGAAAGTCAGGATGCAGGGACTCAAGGTCACGTGGTATTTTAAGTGTTCCCCAAACAACTGTAAATGAAGGGCTCTGAAAGGATGATCTTTGAAGCCCATGACTGATCTCCTGACAAGCACAGGACAGCAAACGTTTTTGCACACGTCAAAGGGCTTTGGAGGAGAAACCCTGGAAAATGGCACTTTTCACGGACAAATCGGAACGGCCCCCTCATGTGGATGGTTTAACGGATGTTTAAGTCCACTTTGTAAATAAAAACAGCACTGGCCCCGTCCTGTGTGAAAGGTACAGGTTCCCTCCACTACCTGTCCTTTTCCTGCTCACACGTAATCAATCTGAGCACCTCTGGCAACACCTGCTCTCTCATACAGAACATCCTAGACGCCCATCCTTTTTTAGGAAAAATCATCTCAGACAGCCGGCATGAAATCAATGTCTACCTGAATGAAAAGGACCTCGGAGAGCCACCTGATAAAACCCAAAACTACGGCTATGAACCCCAACTTGCAGAAGTCTAGACGGGTTGGTGTAAGGAAGCCAGAGAACAGCATTCAGTGTGCGACATCTTATAAACCCACAGCTGTTGAACAATGTCTTTCAGTCACAGAGCTGCACACAGAGGCGACAGCCATTTCACAACAGCACCTCCTTTCTGGATAGGACGCTTTCGTGGCCATTACGGACATTCTGACATTGGGTAACCATTGTGCATCTTGCTTCATCTCAAATACTCAAAATTTTACACCTAAAATGCCCCTCATCGTGTGCCTTCTTGCAAAAGTGATGCTATTAAAAATCCCAGCAAAAGAAGCACTAAATGCATTTCTGAATACTCCACTTTCAAGGGTCCCAGAGATTAAAGGGTGCTCCCTCTTAGGATGCAATTTTATCTTGATTTAAATAAAAGGATCTTAATATAGTCTCTTTCCTATAGGCCTCTCGGGGTGAATTACAGATTGATATCAACACACTAGAAATGATCTGAGGCAAAGGACATTTCTTTCATAAAATATTACACATCAGAGCATATATTCTAAGCTACAAGTATGTAGCAAGGGACAATATGACACATTTACTATTATGTCCCCCAAAATAACAGCCTTTCAACTGTCACTTTAACATGATAGCGTCTTCTTACATTTTAGTGTAAAGAAGCCTTAGGATACAGTCGCTTTTCTTTTGAAAGAAAAAAACGTATTGTGGTGGTTGCTAAAACTGGGAGTAACCTGAGTACGTGATTTAAAGGGCAGAGCTAAGACCTATTACTGAGTGTTAACAGTGACAGGCGCCTCTGATGACATATCAGCTGGCCCTGCATGAGCCCTGAAACGTCACAAGGCCTCCATTTTCATTACAAATGCTCAGGCATGCCTTTAAAATGGAGTCTTTTATTGACAATACAAGATTTAAAAACAACAACAACAACAAAACTTGCTTTCCTTTCCTAAAAAGGAGACGTTTGGCTGCTCATGAATTTTCACATCTGTCAACAACTGACAACGGGATCTATTTAACATTTATTCTTTGTGATAAAGAAACTTCATATAACATTGAACTCTTTATGGAATTTTATGATTAAGTGCAAGAGAACTTGGAGTGACTTCCCAGGTAGGAATATCTAACAGTGCACACACCCTGAGGCTCCCTTGCAGTGGCCCTGGGGGACAGGCCACCTTAGTATCTGCATTGAACAGACAGGCGGGAGCTTTTCAGGAGGAAAAATAAATCAACACAGCAATATACAATGGTAGACAAAGCTATACATGTTTACAGAGTTTTCGCAAATAGATACATCCAGTTCCAAAGCCTGTGGAACTTAAATTTGCATGTGGACTCTCACAGGAAGCAACAAAATATCAACTCTTACGGAACCCTCAATTTTGGTTTTTGTTTAGGCACAGAATATTGATATAATATATTCAAAACACTAAAGCGAACTTTCCTACAAGAAAACCATTGTAAATTCAAAGCATCATCCAATAATTAAGAGGAATAATTGTTCAAAATTTGGGCTTTGGGAGTTTGGACTCCCACTCGCCCCCACCTAAGGATATTAAAAAAGATAGAAGTTACATGGAAAAAAAAAAAAAAAGTATATATATATATATGAAAAGATCCCACAATCCCATAATGGTCGTAATATGGTGACCTGGGTAATAACTAGCCATCGAGGTAGTTATTTTAAAAACTTTAAATAACTTTGAAAGCCTCTTTCCAAACAAATAATGATCAAATCAAAAGGCACATTTTAAAATTAGAAAGATTTTTTGGAATTTGTCTTCTATATTTCCAAAGATGAATCTAACTCAGAAATCTCACTTGTGGGTGCTTTCGTGTCTTGAAAATGCCTCTTAAATGCTGGGTTCATGTAATGATGGGGGTGTGTGTGGCTGTCAATCATCTTCCCTTCTCCCAAAGACTAAGCAGCTGCCATCTGAAGGCTTAGATTTCCTCTCTCCTACATTTACAATATTCGCCCAATTAAACACTCATTTAGATCAGCAAAGAGACGGGGTGGGGGGACTGAGAGAAGAGAGCTGTCAGCCATTCACACCTTAAACCTAAATGTTAGGAAGACGCAGGACTCAAATATTCTACAGGAAGTAAATTGGGGGATTTTTAAGGTGATAGGAGAGTTAGAAAGCGACTTCTCTCCTGCCGAGTGGCCTTATAAAGGGGGACAACTGTATACACCCTGAGCCACCCTGCCCGTCCCTGTCCCTGTAACCCCAGCGTCTGCCAGGCGAAGATCTATACCCAGATAACGCATTGGAAGTTCTGAGAGCAGATTTTCCCTCTGCCAACCTCCCACCTTCTGCTTCTCCCCCTTCAAACCACACCCCCAGAAACTCTCCATTTGTGTTTGTGTCAAATAACAGGAACCTTCAAAGTGCTACTTTCTATTTGTGCATCACTGCCAAGCAATGCAACCACTGTGCATATCATTAAAACTACATCCTATGTTCGCGTGAGGCTGAACTCATTCTAACACTTTAACTCTGTTTGCTAAACCACGCTCACTCAGCCTTTCTTGGTCACATGATGTTTTTTACCAACTTACAACTTAAAATGGAGGCAGACTAGAGGTGGTCGTTTGTGACCGGCTTCTTTCACGAAAGTATTTCCCAGCTTCACCCATATGTTTTACTTTTTATCAGATGGCAAAATGATTCGTCCTCCCCGGGACACCCATGGGTACTCTGGATTGGAAAGCGTTCCTCTTTTACAGTTCACAAGTAGGTGGTCATCGACAAGGATTTTAATCTGAACAGATCCAATGTTGGCTTCACCCTTTTAGGAGTAAAATTTAACGGAAAGTAAACTCCTCAGTTTAATAATAAATGAAAAATAGCATTGCCCATCTCAATTATTAGAGGAAATGATACAAAGTAAGTTCACTGTTGCTTTTCCAAGTCTTTTGAGAGACCAGAGTAACATGTTGCATATGACAAATGACGTAACAGCCTGGGGGGGGAGGGGCAGCCACGCCCACAAGGCTGGAGGGCACCACAGGACTGATTCAGGCACTAAGAGATTGTGCCTTAACATGTATCCGTCAGTAGTTCATTGGGCATTGTTAATTTCTAATCAAGAATCCATCATCATGAAACCATTTGAACATGAACTAGCAACCACGAAAACGTCTTGACAGAATGATTTGTGACAAGCTTCAGTGTAACCAATCCGTAGGCATGGTTTTGTAAGCAGGCCACTATAGTTACCTGACTACGAGGCATTAAGAATACAAGAAAGAAAATGGTAGCTTCTATATGTTTGACCAATATTACTTTCTGCTTGTGTTTTAAGCATTATAAGGTAAATGAAATGAATGCACATACTTAGGGTAGTAAAAGCCCCATAATTTGATTAGCTTGACTATGTGATTCAACATGCAGTGAAAGAAAAATAGGTCTCATAAGACAGTGGAAGTTTTATACTTGGTTTTAACGCTGTTATAGATGTTTTTCTTTTGATCTCTGTGAGGGGAAGACTCTGGCCAACCCCTTCTCTGCTTTCTTATCGCTCCCCGCAGGGCACAAAGACGGAAAGGACTGGCAATGGGAACCACCAGAGAGGCCAGAGGCTTTGCTGCGCCATTAAAACCTGCAAGGCCTGCAAGCCCCAAGCTCCAAGCTCCAGGGCCCGCGGCAATGCCGCCGCCACCTTGACCAGTACAAACTGCATCTGAGATAAGTTTCTCCAGATGTGCTTTTACATGGAAGTTCCAGTGTTCTCTGGGCAGATCTGTCACAGCGCTGTGGAGGGACTGGTTACCTGAAAGGCCAGGGAGGGAGAAATGACCCCTGAGGGCTCCTTCACATGTTCCTTGTAAATAACACAGGCATTGATCCCTTTCTAGGCAAGGTCACAGGTCACCCATTTTTATACAAAGTGAGGTCACCCTCACTTTACACAAACCCAATGCACTCAGCGCACAGCATCACAGAACACACAGCACCCCAAAATGCCAGACATGCTGGGCCCCCGGGTACACTGCGATGACCGACTCCTGGGCCTCCCACACATGCTGACACCTTCTTCCTCCGTTACCTGTCCCAGCCTTTCTGAAACCCAAGCGGAACAGAGCCACCCGTCCCTTCAGAGTACACTCAGGGGACAAAGTCCCAGAACACAAGCCACAGAAGCTCAATAGTCAATATACATTTCCTCTGGCTCAGTCAGATATTAAACGGTGGCAGATGGAGGATACCCAAAGCAAGTCAGGACTGTTTTCAGTCGATGGCCTTTCATTCTTTTCTGGACCCCAGGACCCCCCTCTCTGACCATCTCCCTCCAATGCCCCATCAGCAAAGTGGAGGACCCTCCAGAGGTCACGAAAGAACCCCTGGGTTACCTACCCCGGTCACAAAATTTAAGAGCACGTGGCCTGTACAGCCTGCCTCTTATTCCCCCTTATGTAACTGGAAGATCATCCAATTTAAAAAGCCCCTTCCCAAAAGAAGAAGTTCAATGCCATAATTCTAAAGGTCCACTTCAAAAGCCACGGTTGCATAAAGTTACATTTAAGAAATGGCATATCACCTTCTTCGTAAGGTATGGAATTTTCAACTTTCAAATGCAAGGCCATCGCCTCCTCCCAGGAGAGGACCAGAAGTCAGAAGGAGGGAGGTGGTACGCAGATGGGGACGAATACTGGACCTGGGTCACAGAAGCCGGAATTGGGACATTTGACTTTCTGAGAAACATACTACATACGTCATGAATGTGATTATGGCATACATGAAGGTTGTGGGGATTTGCCTTAAAAAATAAAAAAAACAGGCTAGCATCAACCGTATCGCCCCTCGTGGTTCCAACTGGAAAAAAGCGTCACAGACCGAGAACAACGCATTCTTGTAAACAGTGGAAAGGGTGTTTTGTGTGTTTTTTTTCCCCCAAAGATAAATAAAGAAGACATAACCTAGAAATAAAAAAGTTGGCAATCGCGATGGGCGAGGTGTCAGGGGTGGCTTATTTGTCTTTCCATTTTAGAGAAAAGTAAATGAACAAGAAAGTGAGCTGGAAAAAGTAAAGCCACGAGTGCACACGTGCTCTTCTGTCCCGAGCACGGTCTACCATAGAAACTTGAAAAACGAGAGAGAGGGAGAGAAGAGCCACTGTAAAACTGGGTTCTAAGTTAAATGTCGGAGAAAATAATATTTCCCTGACTACTGAGCACAAAAATTCTTTAATTGCTTTAATCAAGTGAAATGGATGCTAGAAGTAACTGTTGAGAAACCGCAAGGAATAAACATGAAGCCCACGGCAGTGCCAAAAAAGAAAATAAAAAATACAACAACAACAACAAAACCATGAAAGTATCAGACAGAAGAGGAAAAAGAAAAAGGAGAGAAATGTGTCTTACACAAAGAGCAGGGAAGAGGCCTCTCCCAGCCTGCACCCCAGCACCTGCGGGAGCCGTGGGAGGGGCCAGCCCCACAGCCCTCCCTCCAGGAGCTGTCAGGCTCAGCACCGGCCCAGTCAAGGCCAAACAGTAAACAGACAGCTGGAAGAATCACACAAACTGCAAAGCTGACATCATTATTTACATGCAATCAGGAAAAAGATCCCCCACAGAGGGAGACTTGTATGAGATAAATGCCTTCAAAATCCTTTAATGGAAGAGATGGACGTTCTATGTAAACAGACAGACACTGGTATCTGAGTGAAAAGCATCTTGGGGAAGTGACAGGGCTTGGAGAACAGGAAGAGTGGGATGTGAAAGACAGCAGGACAACCCTTCCCTTTGACCTTTCACGGTCCCAGCCCTTGACTCAGAGACTGCTCTGCCCTCCCCTCCGAGGGGCGAACGCCCTCCACGGCCAAGACGCCCCTCTGAACCCCAGGACCGGGGTGAGCACAGCATCTGGTGAGCAGGCCCCTTTCTAGCTTTGGCGTGGCACATGAGCGATGCTTTGCGATTACATTCCATCCACTCAGAGCGTGCACCAAACAGTGGCTCCCACACAAAGCCCCTCAATAACCTGCGGCCATGTGCAGGTCACCTAGCATTCTTCATGAACTCATCCAGTTCCCAAAACATCACAAAGAAAAACAAATGCCCTCGTCATCATTGGAATGTGACCTGGGGATCCACAGGCCAAAGGGAGCACCCCCGCTTTCCCTCACAAAGATGTAGCCTTGAGAATTATTTGCCTTTCTCTTCTGCCTCTGTTTGCGCTCTTCCAATGAAATGTTCTCGTACCACAAACGGCCTCCAGGCACGTGGATAACATATATGTAGCTCATTTAAAAAGCAGATACACCCCCCTACCAGAAACGACCAGCTGAGAATTCCAATTCTTTCCTTCTGAGAATGTCAGAAGTTTCTGTCGAGTGTTTTCGGTGTAGAACCTACTGGGGTAAAGGTGAGGGGTCATCTTTTGCAGGATGGATTAAAAATAGAAGACTCTCTATTTACTAAGGGTTCTAGTAAAGGTGGGGGGAAGGGCCATGTAAACTTTCAGTCTGGATTATGAAAAGCAAACCTCTCTCTAACCGCTTTCCATTTGCTCACACTCTAACACCTTCTCCTGGATTCAGTCAACCTGCAATGTTCACAATTTTGAGGTGGGTGGTTTTGTGAGTAACAGTGTTTGGATTTGTTTGAAGGTATTTTATCTGGGAGAGCTACGGGGGCAATTTGTACCCCAAGCCCCCAATAAAACCATGTAGAGAAGTCAGGTTGGCAAGGAGAGGCATGGCCGGTGCTGGTCGTGCTCTGCAGGTCAGACAGATCCAGGAAAGGACAGAAAACAGAGAGCCCTGTGCCTGGCAGCTGGTGCCGTGGCATGCTATGCCTGACTCCTCCCCAGGAGCCAGGACGGGCAGCCCTCCCCGGCCCCTCCACCCCCAGGTCTCATGACCAACCACTATTGGTGCTGACGGACCCAGGGCACCCTGGTGGATATCTAAACTGCACTGCAGCTTCAGAGAATAGCATCAACAACCAGAAATAGTGCCATTTCGATCCGGAACCCAGGCTCTAAGCTATCCTCAAGTGGGTGAGAAAGGTAAGGAATGCCCACGTCAGGCTCCATTCCCCGTGACTTACAGGAAGAGGTGAGGGTGGCAGCAAGCAGGGGTGTTTACATTTCAGAGGTGGCCCTGTAACTGCCCAGCGCTCAGTCTTCCCATGGCACAGACATCTGCTAGATCGTCGCATGACCAGGGACGTGGCCCTGGTGACAGGCCAGAGAAATGTCCTTCCCCAAAGCATTCTAAACAAGCCCTGCCAGTGAAATACACAGGCAAAGATGGATTTTTTTTTCCCCCAACACAGATCAAAGAGAGAGGTTTTCTCGCCGTAATAAACAGTCCACATAGAAGTAACCTATGTTCGCAGGTTTCACACGGTGAGACCCGGGCCCTTTGCTGCCATGAGCACCGTTCTTTCCAGTGGGTGATCTATACGGAAAGGTCCAGAGGTTTCTGTCCTTATATTTTGTCCTTAAAAAAAATATTACCTCTATCTATCTATCTATCTATCTATCTATCTATCTATCTATCTATCTATCTACCTACCTACCTACCTACCTCTCTCTCTCTCTCTCTCTCTCTCTCTCTCTCTCTCTCTCTCCCTGGTTAATAATTAAACCACAGAGTAAGGACCATTTGCAACAATGATAAGTAAATCTAAGTCTCAGTTAGAGGAGCCAAAGAAACCATGTTACATCTTCAAGTTTCCCTCGCCCTGATGGAAGGCTCCTGGCTTCAGATGGGGGGGACCAGTCGGGAAAGGCTGGAATGAACTAAACCTGCACCAAAGTCACATGCTGGGAAATCTAACAGTCACCTGTAGACCTGGGCAGCTTGCTTTCCACACCTGGGATGAACTGGGCTGTACTTGCCAGAGCCTACAGTGCAAAGGATTCTGGGACGGCCACAGGTTGGGCTGGGGAGGGGAAGGGTGAGCGAGGCAGTCTGCAGGGCGACCAGGCGGCAACTGGAAGGCTGGGCAGTGAGAAACTGTCCATAACTGGGGGAGGCAGCCACCACCAGCCCACACTCCCTGCACCAGCTAGTGGGCAGGCCGGTGTGCTTTGTTTGCAGGAAACCCGATATCCACATTCCAGCTGGACAATCAGAACCATTATTGGGGAGGGGGGAGGGGCCTCACGTGGGGCAGGGATCGTGCCAGAAGGAGCTCCAGGAGAAAAACAACACCGTTTAATGGGCTACACTGCTTTACCCGCATTATCTCATTCAGTCCCCAAAATCCCTCTAAAGGTGTTTATCCCCAATTTATTGCTGAGGACTCTGGACGAATTCTATGCAACCTCTTGGAGCCACAAAATCTTGATCCCAGAGCCCAAACCCCTCAGAATGATCAACAAACACCCCCTCCTATAATCAGCCGTCAAATGTAAATGTTGCTACCCCTCCCCATAAGGACATTATTTTGTAACGCTGGAGTACCTAGCACTGAAGTCAGTGAGTATTTTCTAGTAACGATATTCCTAGATGTCCCCAAATTCAGTGCATATGCACGACTGTCTTTCATATGCTACCGCGGAACAGGGAATCGGAACAGCTGGGAGAAAGCGGGATAAAGCAAACCCGCAAGTCAAAAAGAATCTGCAAGAACCTGACAGGGTACGTTCACTTCTTGGTACGCACTAGGTATACGCTGCACTGCACCATTTCTAAAAACACCCTTTATATAAGAAAATTACATTCAATTCCCCACAACAAGATGTCATGCTGATGAGTGGGAGCTTAACGACTGCAAGACACTAAGCAATCAAGTCAAATTTCAGTTGCAAAACTGGATTTTATCATTGTCAGCATAAAATGATAAACTATGTGGAACTATTTCCCATGTTTAACTGCTTGTCCCCTTCTAAACACACACACACACGCACACACACACGTGTGTGTTTATATACTTTGCAGTTTAATCCACGTTGTCAAAATACCCAGCATGTTATATACATACGCAGTTTTCAGGGGTAAGTGATTAGAATAACACTAAGTCAGGTAAAGGACGCCCCGAAACTCCGGCCTGGGGTACTCCTGGCCTACATCACGCCCCAGGAAAGTCTGTATTGGGGCGAACTCTGACGGCCCAGGTTGGTACCTCATTCTGACTGAGTTCTTTGTAGCAATAAAAGCAGATACTTTGTACTTCCTCCGTGGGGAAGGGTTCCCCTAGGCCGCCTCTGTGTACTGCCACGAGGAGAATCACCAACCTCTGTACTACCCACAAACTCATCCCAAGGTGGGGAAAAACTTTTCATACTTAAAACTTGAACTCACATGCCATCTTATGTGTGACAGACCAATCAGAACCTGTACGTGCACACTGGGCCTAAATAACTTCAAACTTCCTAGGAAGAAGGCAGGCATTTGATAGAGTGGTTTTAAATCCCTAAAATCACTTTGCGACAAAAGCGCTTCCTGGGAAATAGCACAGGTATCCTCCACAAAATTTGTTGAGCGGTTCCTCATAAAAATAATAGACTTTACATATAGAGAGCACATACTAACTCGTCTAGACTGGATATAAGTCAAACTGGATATAAGACAGCTGTGTGTGCTGTCTGCTACAGGAAAAACGTTTTGCCCTCACAAGTACTTTAATTTTTAAAAAAAAACAAGTTATTTATTTAAAAACGAACAAATGCATCATTCTACCCTAAAGTTGATACAAGTGAAATAAATTATGAGGCTCTGTCTCATAGGTAACGCACTAGAAGGTTCTGTCTCATAGGTAACGCGCTAGAAGGTTCTGTCTCATAGGTAATGTGCTAGAAGGTTCTGTCTCATAGGTAATGTGCTAGAAGTCAGCACCACACTACGTAATCTCAGCTACAATGTACACTCACCACTTAGCTTATCTACAAAGGTAGATTTCAGACACTGCTCTCCAAAGCACCATTAGGCTGTCACAGCTATTTTACTTCAAAACGTTCAACATCCCAAACAGTTTAAACAGCTTTCTTCTCAAAATCAACATTACAGAGCACACTTTCGACATTTAAAATCCTTGCAGTACCGACAGAGAGGTGTTACACTGCAATGTCCCCACCAAAATTGTAGCTCACAGAGCCGGTGCCTCGGCCCCCCTTGAACTGTCAATACAAGGTATACAATTCCGCCGGATTCGCAGTCATCCAGTTACATTGTCAAGGGCCGGCTCCTCTTCCTCATCTATTCCAGGGGGCAGCTGCGCCCAGCTGGCTTTTTCAGGGCCTATTCTCACAGACTCTTACAGTGGAAAACCCGCAGTGGTTTCAAGACATGCAGCGCCCACGCCCAAAAGGACAGTTTACTCATCTCAGGTCAGCCTGTGGACAGGCTCTGGGGACAGGGTCCCAGCCAGATGGATCATGGAGAACGGGGTTCGACCCCACACCCCTACCGCTGCCGGGGACCTGAGGGGACCTGAGGGACGGAGCACACAGCCCACCGGCAGAGACGGAACAGAAGCAGGGAGGGTGGGAGGCTGGGCGCTTCCGCTCCGCTCTCTCGGGAAAAAGCTTTAAACTAGAGAAATATTCTAGTCTGTCTTTAAGAAAGTTAAGATTTTTACTTTCGCTTAAAGTTTAAAAAAAAAAAGGAAACCCCTTTAAGATCATGAATAAGGCAAGATGTCTTTTCTCACCACTCTTATTCAGCTACTGCAATAAGACAAGAAAAGGAAATAAAAAGGACCCACACTGGAAAGGAAAAAAGAAACCTATACCTATTTGCAGGTGGCAATGATCACCTATGCAGAAAATCCCAAGAAAACCTACAAAACAAACAAACAAAAAAACCCCTCCTAAAACTAATGAGTCCAGCAAATTGTATCTTGATATACTAGCAGTGAACAAAAAAATTCAATACTGAGGCAAAACTTTAACAAACACGTACAGGACTTGTATGCGGAAAACTACCAGAATGCTAATGAAAAATCAAGAAGAAACTAAAGAAAACGGACAGATTGTGCTCAAGGAATGAATCAGTGTAAAGATGTCCGTTCTCCCACAAACTGATAGACAGGCTTATTGAAATTCCTCGGGAAATGCCAGCAAGATGTTTTAAAATGTAGACATGGCTATTCCAAAATTGACCTCAAATGGCAAAGGACTAGAATAGCCAAAAAGAAGAATGAAGTGAGAAGACTCGGTTTACACGACATCACAATTTACTGCAGAGCTGCACTAATCAAAACTGTGTGATACAAGCACAGGTAGAGATACATATATCAATGGAACAGAACAGAGAAGCCAGACATATACACATGCAAATATGTACGACTGATTTTTGACAAAGTTGCAAAAGCAATTCAATGGAGGAATGATAGCTCTTTCCACACATGATGTTGGAGTCAGATATCCCTAGGCAAAAAAAAAAAAAAAAAAAAAGAAAAGAAAAAAATCCCTCAATCTAAGCCTCCCCTCTTCTACAAAAATTAACTCAAAATGGATAATCCTTGGGGATAAGTGCTAGGCAGAGTTCTTAGACCGGACAACCAAAGCACAAACCATAACAGAAAAAAGAAAATGATAAATTAGACTTCCAGAAAACTGAAAACTTTTACTTGGCAAAAGATCCTGTTTAAGACGATAAAAAGGCGAGCTACGGACTGGGAGAAAATATTTATAAACCATATATCCAACAAAGAACGAGTCTCTAGTATGCAGAAGAACTCGGAAAACTCAATATTTTACCAAAAAAAACAAACAATCCAATTAGAAAATCAGTACAAGACATGAACAGATGCTTCACCGAAAAGGATACAGAGACAGCAAATAAACACATGAAAAGATGTTCAGCATCATTAGCCATCAGGGAAATGCAAATGAAAACCACACAGAGACAGGGCTCCACATCCATCAGAATCGCTAAAACGAAAAATAGTGACGGCACCAAATGCTGGCAAGGATCTGGAAAAGGTGGGTCATTCACATATTGCTGGTGGTTATGTAAAATGGTACAGCCACTGTGGAAAACAGTTTGGCAGTTTAAAGACGGGCAACAGATTAGTGATAACTGGGATTACGGAGGAGAACAGGTGGCGGGAAGTGGGCATGGCTACAAAAGGGCACCAGGAGATACTTGGGTGGTGACAAAATGCTCTGTATCTTCACTGTATAAAAGTCAGTACCCTGGCTATGATACTGTCATACACAGTTTTACAAAATATTACTATTGGGGGAAATTAGTGCATGGGCTCCCTCTTGTATTATTTCTTACAGTCGCATATGGAGATACAATTTATCTCGAAATTTTTTTTAAAAATTCAATGGACCACAAAAGTCTTTCAACAACAAACAAGTGAACTTGGGCAGCGTCGGCAGACAGCTTCTTGCAAATCACATCAGTTCCCGATGTAGACCTTCCAGACGTAGGACAGAGCTCAGCCCGTGTTACCACTTCATCAGGAAGCCACAGCTCCAAGGAGGTTAGTTTGTAAGTCTCTATTTAGAAATCCCATCCTTAAGATGAACTGCATTCATAGCAGAAGGACTCTTTCAGATGTAAGAGTTTAGGATTTTATACTATGAAAACAATAAACTAAAGGAAGAACTCAAAAATAAGCAATCATGGTAATTAGCACAAAAGACTTTCTAAGCCAATGATTGAGCAACTTTCTGAAGGAACAAGACTATTTTAAAACTAAAAGAATGCATATTTGAGACGTGTTTATTACAAATAACTGTAGCATGAAAACACTGGAAACCACCAATGCCTAATGTGGAGGGATTGAAGAAATTGTGCCCATCATTCTAGCATTATGCAGTGGTTAAAAATAACCAGGTTGTAAAGAGTGAGCGAGAGAGCGAGAGAGCGAGAGAGCGAGAGAGCGAGAGAGAGAGAGAATAAAAAAATAAATAACTGACGAGGTAGCTCCACAGGGACTGACAGAGAATGATAACCAAGGAGAATGAGTCAGCTGAAAAAAGGGACCGAACGATGCATGAGAATGATCCTATTTCAGCCTTTAAAATGATATATTAAGAGTATTGTGCATATATGGTGTAAATGAGACAGACTGTTCTCCAAGTTATTTGTCATGAAGACTTGACCCCTCGAGATGGATGATGCCTTCATTAGGTAAAGGAGAAATGACTTATGCTACAGACATTTTAAATGTATTCTCATTGTAAAAAAAAAAAATTCAGAACACACACATTTAGATTTCTATCAACCAATTGTGATTAAAATAAGATGTGTTTTCCACTTAACTGGGTAAAAAAAAAAAAAAAAAGTTACTTGCTTTCATATCATCCCAAAATGCACAGAAGCAGGTTTTTATCCAAATCTGTCACTGAGTTTGTTCCTTCTTACAAAGTGACTAGACGGGGGACTCACAGTCTTTTTAGGGACACCTACAGATGAACACGAAAGTGATTTGCTCACATGGGTTTGAGAAATGCTGTTGCAAACATACACCGGGAGGGAATATAGCAATCAGCCTTTCCCTTGGCCAGTCCATGAAGAGATGCTCATGGCAGTTCAGCGTTTGAGAAATGCTGAACTTGAGTCCCTTGCCTCTGCCACGTCCCGAAGGCGTGTTATCCATAGAGCTGACCAAAACCAGACATGGACTCCATACGGCCTCAGCACCTGGCACACTGGTGGCCCAGGGCACGTCTCCACAGGAGCATGTGACCTGCAGATGCAAATAGGAGTTACAAAATCTGCAAGGCTTGTGAAGTTCAAAGAAGTTTCCGTATCTGCCCTTCAACCTTACTTATACTATTAATTTACCAAGACAGATTAAATGTGATAACGCGCTACTTCTATTCAAAAAGCATGATAAACAGTAAGAATACAGCCAAACAGTATTTCACAAAAAGTTCAGTTAAATAAATCTAAGCTTGAAAACTGAGAAATTGGGTTCCACACATTAGAAGCCAAGTCTTCACCAATTATCTGTTGCCTTCCCTTAAAAAGGAAAATTTTCTAATGGACATAAACGTAATCTGACGTGCAACATCACTAATTTAGAGGGGCATTTAATTCCAGCAAGTGACCAGACAAGTCCCCTCCACACCCCAACCCCAATTCATTTCTTGTTTTCCAAAACAATTTAAATTTGTCTCACCTATCGAAGCTTCGAGATAAACTTTAGAATCAGTTTATCAAGCTCCAAATAAACTGCAGAAGCAGTGAAATTGTTTTTAAATCATAAATCAATTTGCGAAGGAGTGACACTGGTACTATGCCAGCTTCCCACCTAGGAAAAATGATGTTTCACTTCATTTAAGTTTTCTTTTCTGTATTGCTCAGTAAGATTCTGTGCATTTTCCATAAATAGGTCCCATACATTTCCTATTAGAATTATTCCTTGTTATCTGGATTATATCATTAAAAAGGAATGCAGTGTTATTCATTTCAACTCTATTACGCAATGCAGTTATCCACCTAACCTTAAGGGGAACCTTCAGGAGCTAGCTCTCCTGCATGAACAGCGAAGGATGATTTGTAATCCGCCTGTTAATTTCATCTGTAAATAGGAAATTATAACATTCTCCAAAAGGTACTTACAGAGAGTTCTATCAAGCAAGCTACATACTCGCCTTACAGCCTTCTTCACGGCTTAATTTACACTGCCCAGAATTATTAAATCAGATAATACATTGCAAGGCACAAGAACAGTGTCTGACACAGAGATAGGTACTCAATAAATAAGAATGTTTGTTGTTATTACACAGAGAGAAACGTCCACCGGCTCCATTCTGGGCCTCTACCTTTGAACACATGGCGTTCAAGGGTGCGAGGGGTGTCTTTTGAGTTCAGCCCGCTACACCTCCTGCCTGGAGGCTGTCCTCCAGTACAGGGCTGTCTAGGTGGCAGCCCCTTACAGCTGAGTGCGAATCACTACAACAGCTGGATTTGCCCAAGCCAGAAAACTCGGGGTGCACTTAACCATCACAACAGAACCAGATAACCACGCACACTTGCCCACCAGGGCCTGGCAGGAAAGCTCCACTGCTAATTAACTCATTTCTGACCTCTCTTCGCTTGGGTTCCCTCTGTCCATCTTTCCCTCTGTTCCAGAACACCCCAACAGTCAGTCTGCTCTCCTGTCCCCTCTACTGGAGGGCGGTGGTCCCAGAGCTGCTGTAGCCCCTGCTTCGGCTCCCCAGGAAGTCGTCGTCCTCCAGACACAAGCCCAATCATGAGCTCTTTGTTACCGCTGTGCTTTCCGTCATGTGCTACTAGGTTATCACTCAGTGTTCACATCTGTAAAGTGGGCACAGCAATCGTTACCTAATGACGTTGGAGGTTATGTAAATTAATATTGGCAAAGTGCTTCGGATGGAACCTAGCACAGAGCAGTGCTCTGTAACTATTTCTTGAATCCGCGAACTAAAATAAGCACAAGCCTACCTGCAGAGGACTTTTTTGTTTGTTTGTTTAAACAGTGGAAATTTTAAAAAGCTACATGTTAGAATCCATGGCGCTTTAAAAGTCTTTACTATACATGAGGCGCTGCTCCCCCATTCACTTGTGCTGGATTACGTAACAGACAAAAAACTTCTTCTCCTGGGAATTTCCAGAACCCTGTAGCGGAGCCAACACACACTGACCTTGAATGCATTGTTCCTGCACAAAGTAGACATACGGCACGCTGGCCTGATGTGACTACTTCGTACCCAGCACACAGCGCCCACGGCTCCGTGCTCGCTTCCCTGACACGGACGCCACTATGTAAGAACAATACATAATTTTTTAATCTCACTTAAGATGGATTATGCACTCCCAGAGCCACTGACAAGGAACTACCCTTCTGCTCTCCGTGCTTGGCTGTCTATTCAGCAGCAGAAAGACTGCTGGTTTGGGGGCTGGTGGTGGGTTTTTCCATGGTTTTTCAGAAGCCAGAGAACTACCTCCAGGCTAACTTCCAGAGACTCTACAGAGATCAGTCACCGGAAATGGCACAGAGCAGGTCACCACCAGAGACCCGACATGTGGCTCTGGTGGCTGCCAAGGCAAGGCCCCTACCAGGCTGTCGCTAGGCTGCTGGGACGGTGGTTCAATGCAGGACATACCTGAAAGGGAATCCTGCTGGTGAGAAGGGGGCAGCTAACCTCTTTCCTCCTCCCAAGGGAGCAAACCAGGGGTGACACGGCCGACCCGTACCCCACTGGGCCCCCCTGGAAGTCGTCTTCCTATTGACAAGGAGCCTGAGGACCAAGGGGGCTCAGAGAGCCCTGTGTCCACTGAGCAGAGCTCTGACCACTCGGCCAAGCGCAGGTCAGGGCCCCTGCGGGGTCTCAGTTTCTCGTGGGGCTGGGGCCGATGGCGTCCGCTGGGAACGCAGGTCATCAATAACGCACGATAAAGGGCGGGACGAGAACCCACCCCACCACCTGCGTCCACAGCTTAGTGTCAGGGATTGGGAGGGAGGAGCAAAAGGAGTCCAGACACTTCATTTTTTCAAATAAAACGCAAGTTGATAAGACAGACTGAGGAAGCCTTCCAGCCTCTCCATGTCCCACGACACGTGAGATAACCAGATGTCCGTGACCGTGACCCGGGAGCACAGGTACACGCCCCTCCCTCTCTGGAAGCCTGCTGCCCACTGACCCCCTCTCGTGTTCTCCAGGCAGGGGGAGAAGCGTCCAGTTCTGCTGTTTTCTCCCCCAGATTAGTCCACCACCTCGTCTTACTGAGCGTCGTCAGTGAGGAATATTCCACCTGGCACGTAGTAGGTCCCCAATCAGTGATAACACCCCCATACACATACACCCCCCAAAACAGAAGGGCATCTGTGGTCTTTATAAGATTCTCCTTTCCTCCCCTCAGTTTCCCCACCAGCCCGACTGTACCCTCTTCAGAGCGGAGGGTCCCAGTGACCACGCGCTGCTGTGCAGAAAGGGCACGCCGCCGATGCCAGCCGCTCCTCTCGCGTCGCGCTCAGGCTGTGCACACCTGTCGTGCGGCTGTGCGCTTCTCCTTCCCAGGGCGAGACGATGCTCCTCTCCGGGGGCTATCACCACGTGCTTGCCTCGCCCTCCTGCCCACCACGGCGTCCACCACGACGACAGACGCCCCTCCTCCACCTCACAATGGCCACGATTCCTTAGCGGCTCTTTCCATCACTGACCACGGGCCTCAGAGGCCAGGGCTGCCTGTACCCTTGAGGTCCCTCTTTGTCACCATCCCTTCATGGAGAGGACACTAAAGACTTCCGTTGTCGGCCACAGATTGTGTCTCTGACCAGTCCTTTGTTTCTTAAGGGCCTCCCTGCACCCCCCCACCTTCCCCACACCCTGAAAGGAATTCCAGGCAAGTTCTTCCCTCTTTGAAAGGTCATGGCTAACAGCCCCTCAAGTTTAAAACTGCAAAGCACTACCACTGGCTCCAAAAGTTCCCAGGGTCACATGCATTAAGCGGTGGCCCATTTAAAACAAACCACACTGAGCAGCTCAAAGGAATGATCCATCTGGGGCAAGTGCAGGATTGAAATGACTAGGAAGGGAGCGTGCTGGCTTCCTCACCTCCTGGCCCGGCCCCTGCGGCGACACCCGTGGGCCACCACGGTATCTGAGCAGGAAACAGACGGCAGCCCGCCCTGGTGCCCAGTGACTACAGGGCCAGGCTGGAGGCAGCCCCGAGAACCGAGACACAAAGGCTTCTGTGAAACCAGAACCCGCACAAGGTCACAAAAACAGCAAGGACTTGTCAATCCCAAAAGCCCTTCGGTAAGGAACTTTCCTAAGCACCTGTGTCCAGCGCCGAAACAAGACAGGCTTGACACATACCTGAGACGACAAAAGCAGGAATCTAGCCACTCCGCTGGAAACACCTCCCCATTCAAGGTCTTGGGTATTTAAGACGTGGGTCCCTTGCGGGCTTATCTGTGGAATAACATCCAGGCACAGACCAAATAACTGCTTTGGAAACACGCTTGGGACCAGACAGACCACGTCCTTGCTCACTGGTGTGGCCTCAGGTGAGTCGAGACGGGTAGGACAGATCTGCCGTGACGGTGAGGTGACCGGGTGACTTGCTCACACACCTCAGCTATTCAGAGCCCCTGACTCAAGCCGGGGGGGGGGGGGGTGTCAGGGAACAGCGGGGAGGCTGCAGAAGCTCTACAAAGTAAGGCTTATGAAATCAAGCACTTAGAAGGCAAGTCTGCTAATAACTAATATGCCTCTTTTCAAAAAAGAAATACAATCTCTGGCCCCACCTACCTGCCCCCCTTCAGTGTAAGGAAAATCAGCACAAAGAGAAAACCAAAGTCGGTCAAAAGCTGCTTAAAGGATGTGTGATTCCGTGCGATTCAGAAAGTCCACATATGATGAAAGCCGGAAAGAAGGTTGCGGTCTTGGCTAACACTCAGCAGCGTCTTAGAGCAAATACTCTTCCCACCCTCGGTGCCCTTCCTCCCACAACACACCTCCCCAGGTCGCAAAGATTTGTTCCACAGTCCAGTGGTTCTCCAAGTGACGGGACCAGCAGGAAAAGTCGTCAGCGGACCCGCTGAGTCAGAAACCCTGGGGGTAGGGCCCAGTCCCTGAGTTTTAACAAGCCCCCCAGGACCTCTGCTCAGGGGAACCGACCTACCCCGGCTGAGGCTCAGTGAGCACAAATGCTTACACGAGCCAAGTGCTGCTCTCTCCTTCTCCACCTCAGAGGGGGTGGCTTCCCCTCCAGCTGGGGCCCTGGGACAGTCCCCAGGCAGGTAACTGTGGCGGTGGCAGTGTCACCAGTGTCCCGGGCTGAGGCAGGAGGAAAAGAGCAAAGCCTAGGGAAGTGGCCCCTGAACTTGTTTGTCTGTGGTGCTCACCTGAGAGCTTTAAAAATGCCAGTGCCTTCAATGTCGCTGACCATCGAAGAAATGCCAACCACAACCACAGCGAGATGTCACTGCACACCTGTCAGAATGGCTAGACTCGGAAAGACAAGCAGTAACAAGTAGAGGGGAGGATGTGGAGAAAGGGAACCCTCTCCTGTACTGTAGGTGGGATAGCAAATTGGAGCACCCATGATGGAAACGAGGATGGAGGTGACACAAGAAATGAAAACCAGAACCGCAATATCATCCAACGATTCCATTTCTGGGTATTTACCCAAAGGACACGAAATCATTATCTCAAAGAGATACCTGCACTGGCACGGTGGCTGAAGTATTGTTCATAACAGATAAGACACAGAAACGACCTAAGTGTCCACCCATGATGAATGGATAAGGAAAATGGGGCGTGTGTATATATACACAATGGAATGTTATTCAACCATCAAAAGATAGGAATCCTGTAATTTATGACAACACCGATGAACCTGGAGGCCATTATGTTATATAAACTAAGCCAGACAAAGCTTAAAGAGAGACAAATACTGCACGGTATCATTTATATGTGGAATCTAAAATAAAATAATGCCAATCTCAGAAACCGAGGGTAGAATGGTGTTTGCCAAGGGTTGGTGGGTACGGAAATAGGGAGAGGCCAGTAAAAGGGGCCCAACACTCACTTATACGATGAGTAAGTCCTGACGATCTCATATGTAACAAGGTGACTATATTGTACAATTGAAATTTGCTTTAAAAAGGTAGATCTTAGGCATTCTCACTAAAAAAAAAAAAATGTAACTCCGTGAGGTCATAGATATGTTCGTTCACGTATATAAAATCATCACCCTGTACCCTTTACATATACAAAATTTTATTTGTCCATTACACGCCAATAAAGTGGGGGCGGGGGGAATACCCGTGCCCTATCCCACCCCAGAAATGGTGGCTGACTGGTCTAGAAGGGAGGGCGGCCTGGCTGTAGGATTTGAAAAGCTCCCTGGGTGATAATAAAGAGCAAACCAAGTTTGGTCTTCCGCTGATGTGTGACTGATAAACTAGACATGGGACAGCACACAAGAGGTAAACGACACATGGCTATAGCAGGGGTGTGACGAGGGAGCACTTCACCCTGAAATCGGGCCTAAGACAAGTTGGGAGGTCACCCAGCACAGAGAGCTCCCAGGGGCCTTGCACCACCAAGGGCTAAAGGCAACTCCCCTGATTGGTTTATGCCACGTGTGGGGTGCATCTCACCCCAAATGTGTGGCTGTTACACAGTGCAGACAGGGCAGCCGCCAGTGGCCCACAGGGTGCGCTACGCAAAAGGAAATACTGCTCATCCATATCCCTCAAAGCGCCTGGCAGCTTCAAAGACCCCATGTTAACCTTTGTGCCCAAATTTCACAGACATCTTGAGAACTTCTAACTAGAATAATAAGCTATCTAGCATATAATCGCCTCCCACTCGGGGGACTTATTCACCCCTTATGAAGCAGGTAGTTTCCAGGTGCCTTGATCTCCCCTAATTATTATAACAAATTTTTATAAAGTTAAACTTCCAAGTCAACAGCAGCCAAAACTGACAGTCACTCAGAGCCACAGGTCTGCACAGCCCCCAGCGGTCTCTGGCCTGGAATGTCTGGGAGGGGAGGGCGCTGGTCGCGTCAGAAACATGAGCTATTATCTAGTACGGCAACAACTCCAACAACAAGAAAGTGGCTCGCTATGGTAACCAGGGAAGAAGATGATAAAAAAAAAAAAGTTTCCCCATTGGAAACAATGTTCTAATTCTCTTATCTACACTTGGCCACAAACGCACCCGAGGTAAGGTGCACAACCAGTATTTACCTTCAGAAGCAGAGGCATGTAAATGCAAAGCAAGGTTCTCTAAATCTGAGGTTAGAACATGAATCCATGGGTCTCTACCTTACATGGGAAAGAGAGATTTGAATCAACGAGTAGCAATGGCTCTACCCTCAGGGGTCAGAGAATGATTCCAACCCTCAGCCTTCAACTTCCCCTCACTCAAAAGCAAGCAGTCTTCAGACCCACAGGCCTGGAGTGGGACCCTCACTTATCTGCCAGGGGAAAAAAGAACAAATCTACTGTGCCTGATCCCTTTGCCCACCAAATAAAAAAAAATAAAAAATAAAAAATAAAAAAAATAAAAAACCTTTTGAAGTCGTCCTTCCTTCTAATTCTTCACCTTTTCTTCTGTTCAGAGCAGCGTGTCCCATATCAGTCCCATGGAACAGACCCCAACCAGTCCATGTGGACTCATTAAAAAAAAAAAAAAAAAAAAAGTGTAGCAAATGTATCACCCTTTTCAAAAAGTTTCTATATTTCCAGACAGTGGCTAGAAAGTATGAATAAATCAACTGTAAGAAATATTTACAAATCTAAGACTGTCATCTTTAGTAAAGTTGGTACAAGATTTATTTCACAGACGTTTTAAGTCAGAAAATTTATAATCAAGCACCTGCTTCGTGTTTTCAGAAATGTTCAGGCTATTGCACAGATGCTGTGGGGTCATAATCTGAAAGAAAAACTTCGAGCTTTGGGTTCACCTAAAATTCGATGTTTGTCCCCAGTTGGGGGGCTTTCCTGGAGGAGCCCCCGGTGGGTGTGTGTCAAGAACATAAACAATATATTCATGTTAGAACTCAGCTGTGCACACGGGTCTTTGCTCACCTAAGTGGCTCCCAACTCACCACTGCAGCGGGGACACGGAGGGCATTCCCATGCTGTTAAAAAAATTCAAAGGCCTTCCTGCCTACTTAAAAAATAAAACAAACACACAAACAAAAAACGATCAACGGGGTGGGAGAAGGAAGGAAGGAGGGAGGGAATGTCAGCGAGAACCTCAGCAACTTCATAAGCAAGCTGCTGGTAAGCAAAGAACCCCCTGGGCTTTGTCACAATTACTAATAACTAAACAAGCAAGCAAACATGGCACACGGAACCATGCCTTCATGTTTTTCCCTCTTCCTTATCACGGAAAATGTTCATTCTGAAACAAAGGCCTTATCTCTTGTGTAAGTTGTTGCTTGTTCATAGACGCACTGCAATGGGAAACCCAAGCTCTGATCTGAAATATATTCTTTCCAAGACGGGCTTCACCACAGACCTTCCCTCTGGGGGCCTGTTCTGGCCCAGCTCACCTGCCTCACCCCCCACGTCACTTTTCTGGGTATCGCTGTAGACAATACTGACTCTCAGCTTACTAGCTAAAGCCTGGGGCCTTGTCCCTTTTCCTCAGCAAACATGTGTGTGTGCGCGCGCGCGCGCGCGCCCGTGGGTTGGCTCTGCTCGGAAGATTCTGGGCACCCTGGGAAAGGAGAGAGCGGGAGTGGTGGGCACACAGAGGGCAGTGAACTGGGAGGCAGCACGCAGGAAAAAGAAGGCACAAAGTCTGCTTAGCAAACTTCTCCAGAAAACTAAGTATCAACTGTCCTACCGACCACGGTAGGAAAACAAGAACAGCAAGGCCTACGTGTCCGTCTCTGTACTGATCTCCAGTGTGGGCTTGGATGGAAGGATGGACAAACGGAAGGATGGACAAACGGAAGGACGGAGGAAACAGAAAGAGCAGGGCCACAACCGCTCCCTGCTCCGATGGCCTCTCTGGATTGGAAGGTGTGCTTCATCACGACGGCGACCCAACTCTCATCAACAATCTCCACTGGAAGTGTCACCGGAAGTAGCCATTCGAACATACCGCCAGGGGGACTAAGAAGACACACTGGGACCTTCTGATGGGCTGGTGATTTCTAAGGGTTCCAGGGTCAGGAACGTCTCTGAGAATCTGAGGACCCCTGGGGCCACTCATGTACACAAAAATGCACACAGACAAATCCGGACCCAATACTGAGGACCGATTCATGGACCCCCCACGCCCTGAACCTGTCCCTTGACTCCCCAGTTCAAAGGTCATCAGGTTAAACCTCTGTGCCCAAACCTCTCTCTCGCTCTAACATGTAATTCCAGCAGAGGGATATTTGGCCAGCCTGTGGTCACTCACTCTCACCTCTACACTTGGAAGCCCACTGAGGTGGTAGGGACCCAGGATAGCACGTCTGAGGAGAGTTCCAAGTTAGACGCCCTCCGGTGTGTAGAGCAGTGGCAGCTCTGGGGGGGAAGGGACTTCAGAGGCCGCTGATGGCCCACTTACCCTGGAGAACTGGGGAAACCACAGGAAAGCAGAGGCACCATTTACGGGTATCACCCCCAACAGAAGGGACAGGACAGTCTCAAATCCCACGTTAGAGACATTTTGCCTGGAAAACCCTTTGGGCATGTGCCGTGTCTACTTGAAAAAACAGCTCTGGCTAATGAGCATAACAAGTTATGCTGCTGTCATGCTACTTGCGAAAAGGTGAAAGAGAATCATAAATTCCCAAGCAAAATGAGACACAGAAAATAACCATGTCAGAGATGGCAAAAGAAAGAGCCAATAAGCCCCCTACGTACACGGGTCTAATTAAACCTTTATCACAAATGCCAGCAATCAATAAAAAATTATTTCTTATTCAATTTGGGCTTCAGTTTTAATTACAAGCCTGCAACACGCTGTGATTCTGAGAGCATCTGATATGTTCCGATATACTTCCTACGAGTCTAAAAAGAAAGGGATGATGGCAGAATGTCCTCCTCCTTCTCCTGCTCTCACCATGGCACCGTGTCTGGGCTGAGCACTTAAAAGGCTCCTGGGTACAGGCCGAGGAGACAGCTCTATGGGTTTTTACAGGGAAAAAAAGAAAAAAGAAAAAACGGAAGACAGCAGACAAATGAGAATATGAGTTCACTTCCATTCATTTTCTGATGCCTTATACTCATCGGAACAAATATACATGAATTTGGCAACATTTTACAGGGTTTAGATGATTTAAACAACAAGACACAAATCATATCCCTTGAGGAACAAGTCAGCCACAAGACGCATACCATAAAGGCAAAGAAATGCTACTTTTTGATGTTGTTTGCTTACAAATAAAATATTAAGTCATTCTATTTAAAATTTTTCACCAAAGTAAGCAAAATATGTATGGATACAGTTAAAAAAGTTTGCTGATTCTGATGACATAGAAATTTTGTGTCAAAAGAGTTAAAATAATGAGTCAGACCAAATACACTATTTTTTGTAACAAATATCAAATGGGTTCACATTCCACATTGTCTAAATTTATTAATATGTAAGCTCTGAGGGGCCAGAGTTGTCCACTTTTACTTTAAAATCTGGTATCTCTTGTACAATGCCCCAGTGTAGAAAGAGCATCGGTGAATATTTTCTTTGGAGACTAAGTAGCAATTAAAATCAAAGTTACTAAAAAAGTAAAATAAAATACAATCTCAGCGCAGCAGAAAGTATCAGGAGACCTCAGCCCAATTTCCTGGACACATAAACTCATCCAAGGTCCCGAAGTGTGGCGTGTAGATGAGAAACAGTGGATTTCCACTGGGTAACCAGTGGACAAAGCATCCATCATTCCTTCCATCAGGCTAACGTTTCTGTCTTCCCATCAGCCTGAATTTTACCTCATTTCTAGAAGGCACACACCACTCAGCTGTAGTCTGCAGACTGAGGAACTCTGGGGATTTCTATCCTTTCGCAACAGTCTCAGGAAAACATCACCCCCACACAAACACACAAATATTCAACAAGACTAACGGGGCAGATAAGGTGGGCATAGCACCCCCCCCCCCTTTCTGACCACACAGCACCAACAGGAAGTGGATGCCCCAACCAGCCAGGGGCGGTGGCTGCCGAAACAAAATGGATTAATGTGGTAAATTCTGCTCATGCCCACTCTCCCTTGTCATCCTAGTTTAACTAAGAACCCTAGATTTTAATCTCTGAAGTCCCATCATTTCTAAAACACCTCGGGGTAAAAAGCTACCTACAGGATCACTGCACTTGCAAATTGTTGAATATCAACCATAAAAAACATTATTGGGGGTTATTCAAAATGAAAGTTTTTCATTGCACTTTTATGTTAAAACATTTTTGGGGGAGGGGAAGAACCTTACTTTTTGTCTCAGTTTTCCAAAATTTCATGAAGAGGTGAAAAACAACACAAACCACATTCAACCCATTAAGCCTCACATATGAATCCACCCTTCCTTCTTTCACGGTGGTAGCAGCCCTGGCAAGAACACTGCTCCCAGACAGCGCCACCGCACAGAACTAGAGCCTACCTGGAAAAGAAAGTGGAACAGAAACGCCCATGCTCAAGAAAGACATTTCACCTGAATTATTAAAAATAATACTGAGATCCTGCATCCTCTAGTACACTTATTAAGAGAAAACATGAAGAACCTAACACATGCATGTCAACATGAACAATTTACAACGAATGATCCAGAGAACACAAAAGAGAGAGAGATGGGAGACGGAATGGTTTCCAATGACCCAAGTGAAATGCTCAGCTGCGCTTCCAGGAGCACAGAGGGTACCACTGGGAGGGCGGGGGAAACCCACTCTCACAACATGCCACCCCAGAATGATGGGGCGGGCTAGATGTGCTGGAGTTTTTCTACAAATAGAGCGAAATATTTGTCACTTGCTTAAGTAATCTCCTGTTGAGATTTTCACAGTACCTTGAATTAACAAAGTAGCTGACGTAGTACACCCCTTTTGGGGTGATAAAAATGCTTTGTAACTAGATAGCTAGAGACAGAGGTGGTACAACATGGTAGACGTACTAAGTGTTCGCTTTTCTTTTTTTTAAAAAAAAAAAGATTTTATTGGAGAAGGGGAACAGGACTTTATTGGGGAACAGTGTGTACTTCCAGGGCTTTTTCCAAGTCAAGTTGTTGTCCTTTCAATCTTAGTTGTGAAGGGTGCAGCTCAGCTCCAGGTCCAGTTGCCACTGTTAGTTGCAGAGGGCGCAGCCCACCATCCCTTGTGGGAGTCGAACCAGCAACCTTGTGGTTGAGAGGCCACTGGCCCATGTGGGAATCGAACCAGCAGCCTTCAGAGTTAGAAGCATGGAGCTCCAACCGCCTGAGCCACCGGGCCGGCCCCAAGTGCTCGCTTTTCAATGGCTAATTTTATGTTATGTGAATTTTAGCTCCATAAAAATAATAAACATTTTCTTTTAAAAAAGCAAATCTCCCGCCATGTACATCAGAAAGGAAGTCTTCCAGACGCTCAGTGGACCTATGGGTTTGTGGACAGTATCAGGAATTACCATTCAAATAGTTAGTGTCATTAAAAATATATACTAGAAACTGTTGAAATTGGTTTAGTATTCTCAGTTATCCTATTATCTCTGAAAACTCTTCGTATTATTTATAAAGTATTCCCTTTCTCTGTGCTGAAAGCCTTGATTTGTAATGAAATCTAATTTCCCTTCCTTGTTAGGAGACCCCGGCATTCTCCTAGGTGTAATTCCTTTCCTGCAAACACTAAACCAACACTGTGTATCAGTGGTACTTGTGAAGGTTGAGCATTTTAACAAATAAATTATTTATTTTTACTTCTAAAAGGTCCTTTTTTTGTCTTGTGATAAAGGTAGTGTAAAAAAAGGAAAAGATAAGCTTGTTTGTGAATATTCCTCCACTGCCTCATACACTGTAACCTTCTTGGTGACTTTTTCTGATTAGTGAGAAGAAAAGTTATATCCCAGTTAAGACACAAAAGCGGCGTGTACTGAAAAGCTTTGCGAGGCCATGAAAAGCTGATCGCGTAGAGCAGAGGTGAAGGGAAAAGGGTTAGCGTTATACTAAACATGCAGAGTGGGTATCTATTTATTGCTAATACAGCAGCTACAGGAATGAATCAGACACAACGGCACGTGTTCCCATCGACAATTATTTTCTCCAAACAAATAAGAAGGCTGAAACACGCACCCCAAACTGTCACACACACAAAGCACGGCCCCCGGTCCTAGGGTGCCAAAAGGACAAAGGATGCTTGAGAGAGAAGATGCTTTCACTGGAAGCCACTCCCATAAACGGAGTCACACTGGACGGGATGGCATCACAGCTGCAGGGACCTGTTAGAAGTCTGTGGCAACGCCATGTGTCTCCCATTATGCAAAGTGTACCCCACATTCACAATGGCCAAGATAGGGAAACAACCTAAATGTCTATTGATGGATGAACGGACAAAGAAAATGTGAGAGATATATATATCCTTTTTATGACTGAATACTATTCCATTATATATATTATTCAGTCCTAAAAAAAGGAAACCCTGTCATATATGGTAACATGGATGAATTTGGAGGACGTGGTGCTGGTGAAATACGCCTGACGAGAGAGACAGACACTGTACGATCTCACTTATAGGTAGAATCTAAAAAAACGCAAACCCATCAGACCAGAGAGTAGAACGGTGATTGCCAGGAGTGATGGGGAGGGGAAAAATGGAAAATATAGTATCAAAAGGTAGAAAATTGCAGTTGTAAGAAGAATAACTCTGAGGCTCTAAAGTACGGCATGCTGACGATTGTTAATGATTCTGCACTGTATGTATATACTTGAAATTTGTTACGAGTGTAGATCTTAAGTGTTCTCACCACCGAGAAAACAAGGTAACTATGTGAGGTGACGTGCTAATCATTTCACAACGTGTACATGTATTATTAGGTCATCATACCGGACACCCTAAAATATTGATTGTGGTGATGGTTGCCTAACTCTAACTACACTGAAAATCACTGAATTGTACACTTTAAGTGGGTGCTTTGTACAGTGTGTGAATAATAACTCCACAAAGCTGTTCCCCCCCGCAAAACAAAAAGTGTGGGTCATTTGCAGACACATCTCAACGGCCAACCACGCTGGAAGCAGAAGAAGGAAGCAGCACATACTTACTCAGGGGGTTTCTTGGGGACTCTCCGGTCCAAGCAGTCAACACAAAGGCACAAAAGAGGCGAAAACCGCTGACCCCAGTTTTCACAAGCAAGGTTACACCAGAATTTAAGGTCTACTTGGATGAGACTAAGACCCAGAGTTTTCTAAAGGGGCCCCCACACCAGTCCAAATGCTGCACAAACAAGGGCAAGGCGGGTGGGCGTCACAGGCCACCTGCCCTACGCCAGGACAACGGGACACGACGCTTTGTCCCAGCCATCTCAGTTGTGCAATGTCAACTGTTGCTAGAAACAGACCCATAACCAAACTCAAGTCCTCAGGACGTGTGCTTGCTTTCTAAGATGACTTGTGTCCCTTCCTTCACTTCCAGAACTGCAACACCAAACATGAACATAACGGAATGGGGAAGGATCTAAATACATAGAGAAAAACAGAGTCATAACAAAACCAAAAAAAAGAAAAAAAGGAAAAGATGGCCTGGCTAGACTGGAAGATGAAGCACAGAAAATGCCAATATCAAACCAGAAGAGAGGATCAAAGCTGCACTGGGTTTCCATTGTCTCTCAAATGTCTACTTTAACAACAACAACAAAAAATGCAGTTTACATATTTGAATGAGTGTGATCTCCTCACGGAAAAATTAATGTTTGGAATGTGTGCATTTTTGAGAAATGCATTTCTGTATTGAAAACTTTTGGACTAGGCAATCGCAAGGTTCAAAAATCAAAATGATAGAAGAAGGTATCCATTTAGGAGGTAACAACGTCTATTCGTTTCTTGTATATTGTTAAACGCGTCTTTGCGTAAACATGGGGGCCACTGCCCAGGTGCAGAAATCCCTGTGGCCGCCGGACCTGCTAAGCTGCATCATTACAAGAGGTGGGGACATACAGGCTGCACTTCTGCATGGAAGGGCCCTACATACCATCCATGGTCCCGGACAAAACATCAGGAAGGCAGGACTGGCTGATAAAACAGGTGGAGAATGCAAGGCTGGCTGGTTCACAGGCAGTGCTGCCTGCTTCTCCCACCAGGCCGTGAGCTCCCTGACGCGGGACCCAGGACAAGTTCACCCCTGTGCCCCTCCCTGGCATGCACTAGGTGGCCACTAGACGTTTGTTGAGAAGGTGCGTCGACCTCCGTTCATCAGAGGAGTTAGGGATTGAATAGGACCTGAAGGCAGGCAAGCATCTGGAGATTCCCACAGAGGAAAGGCTTTTCTGGGAGGGGCAACGGCTCCAGGTTGGGGGTGAGACCACCAGACTAAGGGGTGGCGATGCAACGAGAGGGCCCGCCTCCCACCTCAGCAGGAAAGGGAAGGTCCCGCAGAGCTGTGTGCTGTCACGTGGGCTCTCCTAGCCCGGCAGGCGGACAGCTAGTGTCGGGCCAACTCACCCAGGTCGCCACCTGGGGCCAAGCTATGGAGTGGAACTGTGAGGGCGTGACCCGTGGCTGGGTCCCTGTCTGTGACCTGGTAGATGAAATTGTGTCCTCCTTGCTCCCCCTCCCTCCCATGACTTTGTAGCTCTTTCCTCTTTCCCACTTTGGCTCTGGCTCATATTCCTGGTCCCTCTCTGCCTCTGTCCCTGAGACTTGGGATCCAGCAAGAGCTGGAAAGCTATGCAGTGATGGAGAGCACGGACCTCTGCGGGTGACAATGGCGTGTCTATCCGTGAGACCCCAAGCCATCAAAGCCAACGACGGCCAATAACTGATGTGCAAACATCCGAGTGCCCCACTGTGCCCTGGCAGGCTTTCCACAGAACACTCTGGAACTCGGGGCCTTCAACATGAGAGCTGCAAAACCCTCACAATAGGATCGTCACCCGTGCCCTGGCCACATGGGGTTTAAAAAGCCCAGATGCTCCCAAGAGGGCATCGATACACACACTCTGTGCTGAAGTCGTCTCCAGTTGACTTGACATTTGGCATGAAGAGGCTGTTCAGAACACGTCATTCTTAAATGTTTTCATAAATTAGACATCTAAAAGCAAATGGTACTGGCCAAGAAAAGAGTTGAGCAACGGTTCCCTCCCCCTTTTCATCACTCGAGTGTGTGTTTGATGTGTATCAAAGGATGGGGCATCAGAACACAGAAGAAATATAACTTCTGACATAACACTCTCCAAACTGGGTAAGGGCTAGGAGTTCCCAAAATGGGATCTCCATTTCACCAAAAAAGAACAGATCCGAAAACACTCCTACATAGCAACGGACACTGCAGTCATCACAAGATGGTGACAGGCTAGCCGCCTTCTCGGGCCCAAGGGCGACGCTGGCAGACCCCGCTGCAGAGGCCGGCACGCAGGCCCACGTCTACAGTACCAGGCACTCAGCTCAGCTGGAGACACATAAGGACCCATGTAAATGGTCCCAGTGAACAAGCCTCACACTAAATAATGGCCCTTGTATCAGAGCTATCATTATGAAAATCTGTAACACTTCAAGAGACCATTATGGGGCTATTAAAAAGATTTTGCATTCAGTTTTCAAGATGACTTAGGCAGAACGCCATCCCTGCAGTAATTACTTTATTTATCACTATGTAAACGGACCTTAATGCTTCATTAACAAAGAGAGAAATGACAGTGCTCTCTTGCAGCCACCAAGCCCACATGGCAGCAGAGGCAGCGGCCCCGTCTGCAGATCTTGGTCACTGTGGATCAGGACCAAGGGTCCCAGGCAGCTCACCTGTTGAAGGAATGCACGAGATGCTGGCGACATTGATAAGAAACCTTGCAAGCCACGCTGGGGCTCAACGTCAGAGCGCAGACGCCACGTTCACGGGCATTTTCACTGTTAGACCTGCTACCCACAGATATTTTCAATAGACTACGTAACTCAAGGAGCGAAAAACGCCATGAAGATATTCAACTTCATCTGACATACTGCCCCGGACGCCTACACAACTTGATTTTTTTTTTTTTTTCTTGAGTCTTTTTTTAAAATGCAGTACGGGCGTGGTTAAGACATCTTCTGACACATAGGCGGAGGAACAATTTCCAGGTTCTTACTGGTGGTGTCAATTTTGCAAGGACACGAAGCTATGTCGATAGCACCTCGCTGCAATAATACATGTGTTCACCCAACAGACCGGGCAGGGGGCCTCCCCCCTGCAACGCAAGGGAAGGCATTTCCCATGTCAGACCAAACCACGGGGGTACTCTGGCCCTGACTTACACCGTAATACACTGCAACATGGGAAAGCAAGCACACAAGAAAATGCCAAAGCCAAGACTGATTGAAATGTAGAATAAGCATGTGTGGTCTTAACCTCACGCTGCAGTCCTTTCTGGGGCACCCCAGTGCCCCTTCACATAAATAGCCTGTGAACATAAGCCCCCAACACCTGTACTGAGACGCCACCACTCGCACGCTCAGACTTGGGCCAAGCTGGGTAGGCATTTTGCCGCAAGCTCTCCAGCCGTGAACAGAGGTAATGCCGTGTGTGTGTGTGTGTGTGTGTGTGTGTGTGTGTGTGTGTGTGTGTGTACACACTTACAGGCATACAATTGATGCTATTAACAAAGTTTACTCCTTTGATAGGATGTATTATTCTCTGTACTGAGACATATGGGGAAGAGAGTGCTGGGGATAAGGGTAAGAAACACAGTCCTTTGTATCCAAGAAACACACTGCGTGGTGTGTCCTTTATAATAAGTATCCCAATTTCCTCCAGTGAAATGAAGGGCATTCATGCCGTACGGATGTACCATCATTCTTAAAGTTACTCCCAAATGCAGGTACACACCTCTTTTTTCTACTTCCATCCCACAATACAGCAAATAAAAACCTTCACATTCTTTACAGGGATGAAGGTGGCTTCAGTAAACGTATGATCCTCCATCCCTGCAGTAACAAGGACAGCAATCTACAGTGCCATCCTTGGGGGAGTGCAGGCAGTGTCTGGGGGACTTCTGAAGGCCCGGCATCGCCGGGGGAAAGAGCCAGCCTGGTTCTCTATGGTCGGGATCGCTGAGCGTCCACAGGAAGGGAAGGAGGCTCCGGATCCAGCGGAAACTCCAGGGAAGGGGGCGTCAGTGCAAGGTGGCACTGTTCCCAAGCCGCGTGGCCAGGACAGGCTGGGGACAGAGCGACTTAGCAGCAGGCTGTCTGTTTCCTCACTCTGTCATCTACCACCTGCTACTCTACCACTACTTGAGTGGCACCAAGCTGTGACCTGCATGGCTGCCAAGGGCAGCTATAAGCAGGCAAAGGGACACAGGAGCCTGACGGAGGGTGACCAAGCTGAAAGGCTAGTGGCACCTACTAAAGTAAAACTAATGGACCAGACAGAGGAACACTTTAATGGGAAAGGAATGAGAACACCCGTGGAGTATAAAACTTTCTGAATGGAAAAAAAAATTTTTTTTTTCACTTCCCAGTAAAGTATAAAGCCTCAGTGAAAAACGAGAAATAAATTCTAAAGATCTGCTGTGCAACAAAACTGCACTGTATACACTTAACACGTGTTGAGGGTACATGCCATGTGAAAGGGCCCTTAGCACCGTTAAATAAAATTGCAAAGAGAGAAAAATAAAATTCACAGCAAACATCCATTGCTCCAGAGCATGTTCTGGAGGATGAAGGAACAGAAATGTAGGTGTTCAAGAGGAAAGAACGAGAACATGGAATTCACGAGTCAAAGGCCAGAGACATGGGGGACAGAGCCAGGACACACAGTTACGGGGCTGACAGGAGCGGGGCAAGTGCCACGGCGGTGACGAGTCAGTTATTTAATGCTGGCGTGTTAGGAGAGCAAGTTTTACTTTCAACCGGTAGGCAGGCACTGGTAGCCGTAACTACAACACAACTTTCAGTTGAACAAAGGAATTGTTCCATTAACCTGGGAATTGAGAAAAACAAAATAGAGTGGCAACCGCTAACTAAGATGAAACAATACAGCAAAACATATCTGTTATAACAATGAAGACAGACATGGCAGAATTTCCCTATTCAAAACCAAAACTGCCACGTTGGATTGGAAAAGTCCAGCTCTATTGAAAACAACCACAGGTCACCACCAACCTTCAACAAAGGGACAGAGAGCTTAAAAATGAAGAGTTGGAACACAGGTATACCATGTAAATGCAGATAAAAAGAAAGCAAGGACGGCAATATTAAAATCAAAGAAGGATTCAAGGCCGCAAGTGTAAAACTGGAGGGATATTACATAAAGATAAATATATAATCCGAAGCAAAAATAAGAGTTATACCTCTTCACACCCTGAACCACACAGCAGGTGAGTAGATTAAGTCAAAGCACTTAGAAATATGAAAGTTTGAAAGTTTGATCCTTTGATCTACCACCCAACCTGACTGTTAAACACAAACATGGGCTTGGAGGCTCTAACACAATCAATAAGTTTGATTTACAAAATACAGAAAATGAGAGCCTTTTTTTTTGTAATTTACAAAGCATATAATTTTTTAATGTCCATGGGACAACTGAAAACAGCTCTAATAGATTTCAGAGCTACATTCATAGATAATAACAGTATCAAGATACTCAAAAGAAAATTTAGTGACACGCTTCTAAATGATCTCAGAAGCAAAAGGCAAGTAAATATTTTAATTGCACTCCATCTAGAAAATAACAAAATGGGGATTAGTTCTCAAACACCAAAGGGACATAGCGAAAGCTCCCCTCAAAGAAAATTGATAGCTGCCAATGCCCCTATTTTAAGAAAACTAAAGGTAAAAAAAAAAGAAAACTAAAGATAAAAGTAAAATGAGACAGGCATTCAATTTAATAAACTTAAGACAAAAAGAATAGTAGAAGTGAGCTAATAAAGAGTACATCCTGAAATTAAATTAAAAAGGAAGGTGTATATAAAATTAATATAACTAGTTCTTTGAAGAAGGGGGGAAAGAACAAAAGCAAAAATATGCATTAGTAATGAGGAAGAAGGTACCGTGTTTCCCCGAAAATAAGACCTAGCCAGACAATCAATTTTGGAGCAAAAATTCATATAAGATCCAGTCTTATATTATATTACACTACACAAGACCCGGTCTTATATTAAAATAAGATCAGGTCTTATATTAATTTTTTTGCTCCAAAAGATGCACGAGAGCTGATGGTCTGGCTAGGTCTTATTTTTGGGGAAACACGGTATTAACCATGGATATTGAAAAAACATGTAATATTATGTATAACTCTGTGCAATCAACTTAAATTTTAGGTAAACTAATTTCCTAGCAAGTAGTAAATATCAAAATCTGGAGAAACGGTAGAAGAGAAGAATGGAACAAATATATAGTCTGGAAAACTAAAGAATGTGCTTTAAAATATTTCGGGGTAGGACGGGGAAAGATACCAAGCCCAGGTGGTTTTCCAGTTGATTTGTCTTAAAAACTAGATGTTTCCTATATTCTGTAAATGCGTTTACACTCTAGAAAAGGATGAAATTCTTCTTCATTTTCAAAACATAATCCTAATATCTGTATGTGATAAAATGCAAATAAACTCCAGAGCCATCTCAAGACTGCAGTCATAAAAATTAAATAAAGTATTAGCAAATCAAATATAGCAATGTATCGAAAGACTACCGCACCAGAACAAATCAGAGTTTATTCCAGGAATCCAAAGATGATTCACTATTGGGAAATCTAATCAACGTAATTTATTACACCACGAAATAGAGGTAAAAGCCTACAATTATATGATGCCAAAAAGGCATTTAATAAAACCCAGCAGCCTTTTTCAATAAAATTTAAAACATGAATGGACATATACAACTTAAATATGATAAATTTACGAAAACTTAACAAGTATATCCAATGCTTAAAACACTGACATATTTTTATTAAAATCAGGAACAAGACAGCAATGTCATTTTCCACAGAAACGAAAGTACCAGCAAACACACAAGGAGGGATATATACATAAATACAAGCAAATTTACTATAATCCTGTTTTAGTAGAAAAACAAACACAGGATGAAAGAAAAACAAACAAGAAGCAACACTATTGTCCATCAACCAAGAAGTTGCCTAAATATGGTGCATCCATACTGTAAACTGCTATCACTTTAACTCACTTCAACACTCATACGCAATTGACCTAAAGTGATATCCATACTTGAATCAAAAGGCTATAGAATACTATAGATAAAACACTCTTTGTATTAATAGCATGACCCCATTTTTATGAAAACCCCAAACTATATTGTGTATATGTGAATATTTTTATCTTCCAAGAGAAAGAACACAGCGGAGATCAATTTTCCTTTAGGTCTTTTATTTTTCACTTGCATCACTTTTTGTTTTTATCTGGGAAAAGAAAATTTGAAAGACACCCCCCACCCCCACCCCCCCAAAAAAGATCTGTTTTGATGGTACCAAGCAACGTCCAGGCACCCAACATTTAGAAAAGTGATTCTCTACACAGTTACTTCCTGGGCAGGTAACAACGGAGTACACTGCGGCAGCTGGCCTCAGATCGATGGGTTGGAATCCTGTCTTCTCTTGTAGAGAATTCCTGAGCCTCTCCAAGTCCTCTAGATGGGGATACCTTCTCCCACCTCTCCCTGGCTGCTGAGAGGACTAAATGTTTGCACTTGACCTGCAAACATTTTATTCTTACGTAGCTCATTCCGCTCACAAAGGAAGACGGGACTGACTGTCCCCGCCCTGTGGGTTTCCAAGGGCCGCCTGGCATTTAGGACGTAAACCCGTGGCTTTCGCTACTTCCGACGACAGCCAAGGTTTTCCGCAGATTCCTTTTCGGCGTTACCATTGCTGCCAGTGTGAGTGAGTCAAAGGTGACCCAAATGCGTTGGCAGCGCTCTGTTGTCATGTTGGGAGAGGAGCACAACCACACCACCAGCCTTGAACTTTTCAACTGGCATTTAAAAAGCAGCAACTTCTCTCAAATATTCACAGCCAGGATTTCCTGGAGAAGATCACTCAAGACTCTTTGGGACAATACAAAGGACTAAGGAGACATTGGCAGAGCCCTCTGCTTCCAAATCCCAAACAGAAACAGAGAAAGAAAACATCAGGAAGCTGCCCGGATTAATGAAGGGTCATTAAAAGCAGAAAAGAAAGAGGGAAATTTTGAGACCTGGTCACTCCCAGTCCTGATCCCCAGCGCTTTCTGTCAGACAGTATTAATTAAACACAAAATACAGAGAAGAAAAAGGTAACAACAGGAAAGGGAGGGGACTATGTGATGAAAACACATTTCAATTTTCTAAAAAAGAAAACCGGGACTTCCCTGAGAAATGAGCTGCCCAGGTGGCCGCGGGGAGCATTGCAAAGTCGGGAGCAGATACTGTCTGGGAGGACCTCACAGCCGCTCCTTGCAGCAAAGTCACAGCCAAGAGTGAAAAGCAGAAACACCTCCGCTTAAACTGAAAGTATCCTTTCTCTATTCCAGTCAGAACTTACACACAAGAAAGATGTCCCAACTCGCATCTTTGTATCTCACAGTTTCTTTGTATCTCACAGTTTCCAAGATACTTGTTTCAAAAGCCAGGCAATAACACAAAAAGGAAATCAAACCATCTGCAAGAAGCATTAACTTACCATGGTTTCACTAACGGAATTCTTCACAATCGCCTCCCAGATGATAAGTTAAAAACTAACTGAAATGACTCAAAAGCTTATGTATGCAAAATCCAATTAACTTTATAAATATACTTAGTAAAACAAAAACAAAAACATTCCCTTAAAAATGTATATCAAAGTTTATCTGATTCTCCAGTCCCAAACATCCTTCATCTCATCTGAGTAACTGTTGTATGACTATTTTAGGATTTTCATCTTAAATGTTCGCTATTGATGGAAATGATACATTTTAATTAAAATCTAATTATGTATCATTTATAATACTTCAAGGTACATTTAATTATATATATATATACACTATATATATATATACATTATATTATATATATATAGTGTATATATATATATACACTATATATATATATATATATAGCATCACTAGTTGGTGCTATATTATTCATGTGTAAAATATATTTAGGGGATAAGACTTAAATATGCTTTAATTTCATAAACACTCCACTCCTTAAAAGCAGATCTAACTCCCAACTACTCCACAGACAGTAGGAGCCCTTTAACTAGAATTGCCACACGCCCTGAGTTTTCGGTTCTGTGCCCTGATTTTATCCAGAATGACCCGGTCTGGGGTTCAGAAAATAATGACAATGTGAAAAGTCCCCAAATGACTGCTCCGTTGACAGCACGTGCCTGTCACTGGCTGACGTAAGCGGGAGACGATGTGGAACGGCCGGGGCTGGAGGCAGGTGTCTGGGCCGTTGTCGAAATGGGCTCGGGGCCACCTCACCTCAGAACCCCAAGAACGAAGACTGTACACGATCGTGCATGGGGAACCCCCAGAAAGACGTAGCCTGATGCTCTAATGCCCACATGAACAAACACTGACGTGGGAGGACGAAAGAAACGCACGCTACAAACAGGGAAAGGTTTACATTATGTGAGTTGAGGATCGAGAGTAAGACTGACTTGGGCTGCGGAGGAAAGCGGTGGGAGGAGCCCCCCAGTCCCAGCAGACACCCCAGCAACTGCGTTCTTTTGTCTCCTCGTGGTTTTCTTATTCAGGGGGTGCTTCTTACAGAGCAAACATGAACATCTCGCACAGAGGATTGGGGAGCGCCAGTCGGAACAAAGGCTGGCATCAGCTGTCTGGGAAGCAATTTGGCCACAGGGGTCAACAGCCATCAAATCATACCTTTCGTCAGAAATCCTATTTCAGGGGATGGAGCCTAAGAAATTAACTTGAAGTAAAGGACAAAGGTTAAGGTATGACGCTGGTCATTGCAACCGTACTCATAATCATGAAAAATTATGAAAAAGTGGAACCAATGCAAATACCCAAACTTTGGGGAATGGTTACGTACATTAGGGCACCGCTGTGTCCTGGAACTTTACAGCGCCATTAGAAATGAGGCTTAGAATGAGCTCACGGCACTGAAGAGCTTTAAAATGCCAGCAAGGGAACCTAGTGGTATATGAGGTTTGACTGTGCTGAAATATGTTTTCAAAACCTGAAAGAAAATACCCTCCACTGCTCTCAATGATGGGCTTACGAGGGACTTGACTTTTCTGGTTTGTTTGTTTTTTCCTCTCCAAATTCTTTAGGTTAGAGACAAATGTTTATCCCTGGATGAGTAGTTTTAGGCAACTTCTGAAATCAGAACAAAGTAAGAACAAGGCATGATAGAAAGAATACCATACTAGGTTCCGAAGACTTGAGTTGTGCTGCCAGCTCTACCCTGGGACAAATCCCTCAACACCTTAGCGTACCGTTTTTGCCCTGGAAGACGAAAAGCGGGGCTAGAGAACCCCATGGTCCCTCACAGGCAAAGTGCACCTGGTCTGGGAGGCCAGCCCCCTTACCTGTGACCCACAAAACCTCAGGGCACAGGGTGGCAGTGAGGGTTGCAGAGCTGGCCCGCCCAGACCCCCACGGGAGGCATGGCCAGGTACTCCAGTGTCACCTGCTGTGACTGTCCTCAGCCTGGCCAGTCCCCTCCTTCACCTGCTCTTACACTGGAGGAATGGGTGCCTTAGGTCGGAGGCTGAGGAATGACCAAAGAGAATGGTAAGTCAAAAGAAAGGTAAATCGCTCGAGTCAAAACGGTATTGCTATTTGCAAATAATTCACTCACAGCTTCCTGTCCCTTATAGGCAAGGACAAGGGAGAAAAAAGGATGGCCCCTCTTGGGTAGACATCCAGCCAATATCTTTATTCACTAAGAAACTAGGAGAATAAAATATCCAAGTAGAACAGATTTTCCTTTTTTTTTTTTCTTTTAAAGCAAAGAAATCAAAAGCCTGGAAAGACTTATTTTGAAAAGTCTAAAACGAGATGCTTTTCCCAGTTGATCCAGCGAACATTGCAGCGAACGAGTCTATTCCGAACAATGCGAAATGTTACATGACGGTGTCACCCACCGAGCCCAGCCTAGTAACAGCCAAATCTCATCTCTCAGGACAAATATGGTGTGATAGGGTTCCATAATTAATTTTCCTGTTAGGCATAATTGTTACTGACTTTATGTCATTACAGTGTCAGCTCACACAGAAGATGACGGCTATCACACTCTAATCACAAAAACACACAAACAATTTGTAACCATTCATTATTAAGTAATGAGAGAGGCCGTGGCTGCTCATGGAAACTTCGAAAAATGAAAATTAAAGGCCAAGTGGACAAAAGGTGCTTCAGAAATTAATAAATTAACCTTGATGACATTTCTCAGTGGAGTTACGAGGTAGCTAGCTCTCAGATTACCGGCGAGACATATTTTCTAAGAGCCACACTGTTTGACGTGATTAAATGTCAGAGTGACCCAAATCATTGTGTGTCACCAAGAACACACAGAAATACAAATATTTAAGAGACGGTTTAAATGTTCCCCTCTGCACTAAAACAGACAGCATTCCCCGCTGGCCACCTACAACAAGGCCAGGACAAAAACCCAAGTTTTAAAAACAGGTAAACTACAAGGTACTTGTACAATAAAAGGTTGTATTCTGTGGTTCCTGCTGGTCCTCGTGTGAGTTTATAAAGACAAAGCATGTGTCACAAAGTGGACAGAACCACAAGCTAGTGTCAGTACCTCTCACCAGTTGTAAACCCACCGAAAAATGAAACTAAGTGTCTCTGAAATCAGATTCTAGGTGATGGGCTCCCAAGGTAAGCTCCCTGTCACACACACAGGTCTGCTGCTCGAGACTATCTGAGCCAGTGACAAAGGCAGCACCTTACAGCTCAAGGGGAGTTTCAGAGAGCTGAGGAAGACCCCACAAAGTTATACTAACCCTACCTAAACCCAATTCTTTAAACTTATGGGGGGAAAAATAAGCAATGGTATCTTGTAGGAAAAACAAGCACTTGTTGTAGAATGGGCCAACGGGAAGCCCTTAACTAGTGCAGGTGTTGGGGTCTCATGGAAAGAAAAGAGGTGCCTCCCCCCCGCCTGGGCCCCACAGCACAGAGCCCTGCACACTTACCTGCAGTATGTGAATGAACCAGCCCAGGCTAAATGAGGCTGCAACAGCATCTCCCCCTGCCTCTTGCCTCTAATAACTGCTGGAATAACCATGCAGCCGCTGAAAGTCAAGTTCTCGTGGAAAAGCAAGGATGGATCAAGAACAAAAGAGAATGAACAAAATGTTTGCAGCGAAGGTACCAACCTACAGGTTAATCGCCAACAGACGAACTCGAGTCACATCGCAAAAAGTTATACAACACTCTCGATGCTGAAACAGGAGAATCAGTCCTACGTGGGCACACCGGGAGAAATAAAGAGGACTGGTTTTCAGATTTTACGACGAAGGTCAACAGAAAAAGAGTATCTGTGTATACGTTTTCCTTTGACATATGCTCACTGAGGAATGCACCTCACGGGTAAGGAACGGACAAACTGTGCTGTACATGCAGAAGCAGAAATGTGAAAGCACATTTTGGTTATATAAAGCTCACTCCCTGGCAGCAGGAAGCAAATCAGAAATAAAAACGAAGGGGGGGAGGTATTTTTAGTTTTAGAATTATTCGAAAGGCAAATATTTTTGTTGCAAATACCTTTTTAAAATCTTTGGCCTAATTACACCCCCCCCCCCGCCCCTGACACACACACACACACACTCTACAAAGTGAACCATTCGGTTACTAAAGCCAATATTATAGGTGATATTTTTAAGAGTCAGTAAGGAGCCTTTTTCTCACCAAACTTGGGATACCTGGTATACCACATGAGACACAGCTGACCCAAATTTGTCATATGATTGTCTCTCTCTTCCTCTTGAGAGACACAGCAGAACTTTATGGATCCCCCAAAAAGTCCCAACCACAGAGTGATAACCCACCAGTCCATTTGCCATCCAGGGGCTGTAGTTTGCGGTAGCTTTTTTTCCTTTCAATCTCAAAATCCTCTTCTAATCACTACCAACCCCCCTCCAAGACCACACAGCTCTTCTTATAACATTTAGCTGTCAGAGGGCATCTATCTTGCAACATAACCTATATTCAAGTAATTGACTTAGCACCCCAAGTGACGTACTCTGTCTGACTACAAACTGAGCGGGGGAAGGGTGCCAGTAAATGGGAACCAATCGAGCTCTAATCTGAAAGATACACTGCTGGAGTCAGCAGCTTGAATTTACATTACGCTGAATTTACATTATCTCCTGAACATTTGGCATTAGACAGCTCAACAGCGGATCGCTTAGAAAACTAACCATAGTGATCCATGAACCTGGTGAAACTCAAGTTCATCCCTCACGAGAGCATAGGTTCAACTCAAGAGATACGGTGTCAGAACGTATCCAAACCAGTGTTCAGAGTTTCTTCACCAACCCTAATTAGTGAACAAAATCCACACCATTCATTCAAGTGCCAAAAGAAGTTCAAAGGCATAATTAACAAAACACACCCATCGGCCCTTTGAATTCAACTCTCACAAGCGAAACAGAACCACCAAAAAAAAAAAAAAAAAAGACAGAACATTCTTTTAAAACACGGGAGCATATTTGATCAGGAGATCTTGTGATTTGAATGATGACAAAGATAAAGAGCCCAAAAAACAAAAAACAAAACAAAACAAAAAAAACGACAAACATGTCTGGAAATAGACAACATGGTTTCTACAGTCTAAGAAAATACACAGGTTTCTACCGGTGTGGCTGATGTTCGAAAACTTCAGACTGTGGGAAAAACCACCTGCAAACACCTAAGATCGACCGAGAGGGGGTTCCAGTGCCCCTGCCATCTGAGCACCAGAGAGCCCAGCACTTCCATTCCTTACGTTTTAATGCGTAATGTAAGCACAAATGCTTTTTATGTAAGCACAAATGCATATAGTCTCATTTTCCCCTCATTCATTTTACAAAACGGAAGTACACCTTGCCTGTTTCACTGACCATCCTGGCGGTCTATTCACACAGAGCATAGAGCAGCCTTCAGCTTTTCTAAGCTACAAAGTATTCCATTAATATCTTAGTTTATTAACCCGTCCCTATGGAAGGACAGGTGGGGCGTTGTTCCCAATCTATTACTAGTTGGATGTGTGTAGGTGTCTTTGTCCGATCAGTTCCCCGCAGTGGGATGTCTGGGTCAGAAGTCACACACACTGATACCACGTGAATACCGCCGAGTTGCCCCCCAGCAGGGTCGTACCGTTTTGCACCCTCCACAGGCAATGTCTGACCGTTCCTGTTTTCCCGAAGTCTTGACTGTAGAGACTGCCGGACAAACTTTCAGATTTGAGAGCGGCTTGTACCCTCCACACAGGAAAGGAAGAGAAAACAGAAGTTCATCCAAAGACGCATTTGAAGAGCAGCCAGAAGGCCCCGCCTGACACCGTCCGCAGAGCATCTGCAATGCCTCAGAGGTTTCCACCCCCCTCATGCTTAGCACACAGGACAAAAGCAGAGAGAAGCACAGCTCCCCACCCGACCACAGCCCTGCGTGGGCCAGTTTCCAAAGCCCTTCTCCCTTTTCCAGGAGACAAGAGAGGGGACCCAGGAAGGAGACACCGCTGACGGGCACGGGACTGGCCACGAGCTTTCCGTCTCTGCACCTCTCAGCTGTCTCACCTGAAACAGGTATCAGGGAGGACACACAAACCACATGGGGCTGCTCGGGGGGGTCAGACGGGGGTCACGCTTCCTGCACTCCAGGAAAGAGGGAGCAGCCAGGCCCATTTTATAATGAACGAACGCATGGCCAGCATTTCGTAACACCAAGAGTGTAACAACAAAGTGTAAATTAACTTCTGTAACTTAGTAGAAAGCTCAGCCGAGTAAATAAATACACAGGTACTGCTACTTGACTTGGAGAGCGCTTAGCCCCCCGGCCCCCAACTACACTAGTTAATATTAATAGAAAAAGAACTAATCATTAAAATGAATGCAACCATCCCCTACAGCATTAAGTGCAGGTTCCATGGTCCTGGGTAAAAAGTCACTGGACAGTTGGTGACACGCAGGTGGCCAGCATTCCCGCCAGCTCCCGGGGGGGCGCCGGGCTCCTGCACCCGGTTCCTACAGCTCTGCAGGGCTCAGTGTCCTCTCACACACCGGGAACGGCAGCTTCTACTCAGAGGGCTTTGTAAGGTCAAATGAGAAAACACATGCCAAGGCCATAGTCACCGCCATGATATGGCAGAAGAGGGTGTGCGTCTGTATGACCGTCATCTGCAGGGAACCACCTGTCCTCTTACCTAAAGCGAATCCCTCCATCTGAGCTTTGGTGCCATCGTCGGGTCTCTGGACCCCTGCGGGCCTCTCCCCTTTTCTCTCAGGGGGCGGCCACCTTCCCTCTCAGCGGACCCCCATCTCTATTACCGAGGACAATGCCACCCTCAGTCAGCGTCACCGTCCCCATGGCCACCACCCGTCCTAGGCACCCCACTCTCTGTCCTCAGCTCCCCCACGGCCCACAGAGCTGCTGCTGGCCCCCCGCTCCACAGAATCAGCTCTCAGGCAGGGGCCTCAAAGGTCTCCCTGGAACTAGACCCAGGATCTCTTCATTCCTCCTCCTAGCCGCCTTCCTCGTGGCGGCTGGCACGTCTGACCAACCACTTCCTCCTGCCCCCCTCTGCCTGGAGCCCTGGACACTCCCTCGCTTTCCGCCTGCGCTCGGACCACGCGTCTCCTGGGACAGTCATATTCCTCTCCCTGGCCCTTGAATGCTGATGTTCCTCAGGCTCCACGGCCCTGGCACAGGCTTCTCACCCAAACTCCCTCCCTGGGTGCTGGCCTGGGTGTCTGCCTTCACATGCCACCTGCACCCAGACGGCGTCCCCAGCAAGCCGCCGGCCCAGACTCTCCTCTGGGCTTCAGGCCACAGCTCCAGATGCCCATTTGCCTCAGAGGGGCCTCAGATTCCCTATCTCCAAACTCACGCTCGTGACCCTGGTCAGCTGAGGTTCCCCCAGCATGCCCCTGCTCAGGGACGGGTCCTGGCACTGCCGTGGCCATCATCCCAACCAGAACCCTAAACTTTGTCCTTGACTTGTGCCCCTCAATATAAGTCTGGGCAATTTTACCTCCTACCGTCTCCACCCTCAATTTCTGATCTCCCCCAGGGAGCTGCACGCTGTGCCGTCGACTCCACAAGCTTCCTGGCTGCCCTCTCTGATCTATCCTCCGTGCTGTGGCCGGGGTGATTTCTTAAGCAAACATGATTGTCTCTTTCTTGCTCTCTTGTTCACACACACCCCCCACATCTGTTTCGTATTCCACACTGATTTCCCACTGCACATACGGTAAATACAAAACCCTCTCAACATGGCTTCTGGGCCAAGCCATGGCCTGGCCCCCGTCCTTCAGCGCCCCCAATTCCCACCGTGGTCTCTTGACACATTAATTCCTCTCCCTCTTGGTCTCATAGCACCATGTCTGGCCTTCGTGGCCCTCACCACAAATGCAATGCTCTGTTTGTGGCTGGTGTGATTAATCAGTGTCCCAAAAGTCAATCCATGCGGGGAGGCACCAATATATGCAAATGACTCCTCAGTGCCCAGGAAGCCTTTAATACACATTTATGTAATGAGTGAGCCAATGAAAGAAGAGATGGATGCGTCACTGGCCTGCCCCCCTCCAAATGACAGGAAAAGCCCAGGTACCTGGAAGGCACACGGTAAGGACTCGGGGATTCATCTGCGTGATGGAAACACTTTCCATGTTTTTGTGTTTCTACATCTTAACACTAGCGAATCATACAGAGAGTAATACCTTCCCACCTTCCTCCGTTATGTTTTCATCCATCTAATCTGTATTTATTTTCGAAAGGTAGATGCAGAAGTGCTAGTCACTGGAACAAGGGGCAATAAAATCTAAACATCACCTATGTACCATGAAATTGTGATTAACTTACTAGGTGTCCTTAAGGGGTTCATTCGGAGGGCAACTATTACACAGATGAGACAGTTTTTGTAACAAGTGAAAATAACGTTATGTAGAAACAGCCTCCAACGATCAGCACCACTTTTTTCTAATAAAAAATCATAACAACGAAATGACATTGAAAATTTGAACTTCGGAAAAATCTTACGCTAATAATATGAACGCAGAGCTTCTGCTGTCAAAGACTAGTTCAGATCGAGCCACGTTGGCCTAGAGTGAAACGCGACGTTATTTCAATCCCTTCAGAAATGTCCACACAATGTCAGAGCTCCCCAACCTGCAGACTCCCCGCAAGCGGGTCCCACGTGCCCCCTCAAGCATCTGACATCTCGGCCAGAGCAAGTTGCTCACCACGCCTGCTAACTTTAATAGTGACCAAGGGAGTGGGCTTTTTTCAAATTTTACCGAATTCCTCACTTATCCACAAACCGATCTGACGTAGAGCTGGCTCCGTGTCGTCCATGGTCCAGGCCTGGGCTAATTTTAAACTGATGTTTACCAAGGTATGCACCTGGGAGGGGTGCAAACGCTCCTCAGGAAGAAGACCTGGTCTTCACAGAAACGTCTTCCCACCCAGCTGCACGTAAGGTGAACCATTTCAGGACCCGGCTGCAGGAGAAAGTGCTTCTGGCCTTGGCTTAGGGGGGACAAAGTCCCCCACCTCACACGGGCTCCCCTTCTGCCCCCCACTCACGAAATATTGCTCAGAGACTACCATCAACTAGGCAACTCCATCCTTTCAAACATGGTGGAAGATTTTTTTGAAAATACACACACATACACGTGTATATATGTGTATGTACATGAACAAGAACAAATAATACAGATGTTTAGATAAATAAATGTATACTATTTTGTTATTAGCCACATAAAAATCCATATGTAGAAAGAGGGCAATAGAGATACACCTTGAAACCTACTACTTGTAGAATTAAAGATTTCGATGAAGACCTGAGTGGATTTCTTTGATGATCCTTCACTGTAACTCCTGGGAAAACCCAACAACGCTGAGACCCTCTAGCCTAAGAAGAATGACCCTGCATGAGGGGAAGAAAACCCAGTCCTAGGAGGCAGTGATGGACTAGCGTTGGCCAGCTGGTATTCGAGTAGGTGTCTGCTCTCCGACACATGCAAATGTGACACCTTCAGTACCCTTCAGTGGCCTGGAAAGGACTTGCCAACTTACTCTCGGTGAGGGGATGTTTTTCAAAGAGTGCTAGCTTCTGACCGGACCTTCTGGGTCCCTGATAAAAGACAGTGTCTCGCCTCCCCTTGCAGAAGAAGGAAATGAACAAATCAGGCAGCGAGACTGGACGGCCAACCGTTGCAGTGAGGAAGGAAGGGTTTCACCTAACTGAAAGAAAGTCAGTTCTCTATCTAGCGTCCAAAAGTTTCAGGAAATGGTATAACTGAAAAGCTAAAGGTTTCTCGGCGTGTACAGATTCCTGGTTACCCAAAATGCTCAGGAAAACCACATGTAAGCCCTATCAAAAGACCTACCATGGAGACAGCTCAATGAAACGAACATGGACGGACGTGTCCGCAAAAGAGTTTCTGCTAATAACTTACCCCAGAGAGTTATTCTCATGCATGAGTATACAAATGCGAAGTTAAGACTGAAATTTACAGAGCACAGAACTTCTTCCAAAGACTTAAAAATTGAAGCGACGGTAAATGCCATTCTTTGGTATTTCTACTCAGGAACGATTTTTTTGGACCATAGATATACTCAACGGAGAATTGCCAGCCAGAAAGACTGTCCTTGTGGGACACGCAGTGAGGTTGCCTTGGATAATTAAATTTCACTCAACCTCTTTAAAGGGCCAATTCAGACTCATAACAGGAGTTGGTGGGGGAAGAGGGGGCACATGGGAAATGCCAAGGAACGGGAAGAAGTATTTCCTAAATCAACCACTTTGTTTAAACTGTGCAAATTCGAGGGTGTTTTCACATGCGCGGCCCTAATGCAAGCTACAAGGCACAGACATTTTAATATCCCCCTTTATCCTGCCTGCAAAATACTACCAGCCACATCTCTGCCCTACAGATTCGGCAGGCCGCATATTTACTTTCAATAAAACATTTCCCTTTGTTGTATATTTTTCCTCAAAAAAGAGAAATGCTACTTCTCTTAGACACATTGATTGCTTGTGTCATACAGGACTAACCACAAAGCCTTTTCAGCAAAGCGAGGAGGAATTCTGAGGCTCGGCTTTTGATGGGTATGCTTCAAGACCATGTTTTGGCTTTGTTTGGGTTTCTTGTTTCTTGGGTTTTTTTCTCCTGAAAAGCTTCAGATTCTTGACCTGTTGGAGGCTTTTTTAGCCTTCCTTTACTCTCGGTCCCATTTACCATCTTATTACCCATAGCCATGACATGCCGTGAGGGTAAAACTGAAACAGGGAGTTAAAAAAGCCACGGGAGTCCCCTGGTGAAATTACTCACGTGCACAACGTGTGTGAATGAGGGCAAAACTCCGTCACAGGCCCGGCAAACGTAGGGATGCTACGGCATTTTAGAACAGCAAGATAACGAACCCAAAACTCAACAGAACATTTAGCCTTAATGCTTTGACTTTCCGAAGTACGTAATGGGGCCAAAATAATTTAAGTACAAAGTGACACTACCTACCCATGCTGTCAAGTTCATTCTCTAGGCTGCATTCTTCACAGAACTGTGCAACCTTGTCCCTTGTAAACATACACAGACAAACATGGGACACAGTCACAAGACAGATTACGTTTCCAGTCACGAGGTGAATCGTTTCTTTTAGCGCAAGTACCACTCTTCACAGACTATGTTCCACGTCCATCATACTCTCCTGTAGGTCGTGAAGGTTCAAAAGACAAATTTCTAAGAGAGGGGCTGAAGATGCACCAAGGAGATGCCATTTGGTATCAAAGGCATAATGTCTATATCAATTTATAATTTTGTCTGTGATAAATATCCATAGTCATGCTTCAACTTTGAAAAAAAAATTCCTAGGTACCACTTTGAGGGCGATGATGAAAGAGAATCAGTATGCCTAAGAGTCACTAAAAAGGCTGTGACAAACGTGCAAGCAAGCTGCTTCTCTCTCAGGCTAGACCTTCAACAAGTCACTAGATAGCATGGCACGTGCGCCTGAATTTGACTCGCACAAGAACGGCTAATACCAGTGACCACCATTTCCTGGGTGGTGCCTAGTTCCCGAGGCAAATATTTACTGAGGTTAATTCTGTCTAAAATGCACAAAGACTACAGCCCCCAGATGGTATAGCTAGAGCATAAAAATAGTGAGCACATCATTCCCATAGTCAGAATTCTAATTATTTTTTTAAAGGAATGTAAACTTTGACGTTTTTACAGAGGACAAAAGGTCATCTAGACCTAGTTCCAATTTTGTTTTGTTTTGTTTGTGTTTCCGGATATAAGAGTACACATCCTGGAGTTGGAAGGGTGTGAGGGTTCAAGTTTAACCACTTAAAAAGCTGAGAAGACCTTGGCAAAGACACTGGATTTCACATTCAGTCGTCCAGAATATACACTGGAGTTAATTATACCACCTACACGGCTGTTTCGGGGATCAAGTGAGTGCTGGGCAAACTGTAAAATACGATTCAAGGGAATGTTGGGCATTCATTAGGTATTCAAGTACAAATTTGAATTTCCAGTTATTTTGGTATTTTATAACCTAATAGAAAAATTCACCTGAAAATGAAACTGCGAGTTATCCATCTAAATCCTGAATGTTCTTTTTCGGGGGGAGAAGAGGCAGGGGGGGAGTTCTGTGATTTGGCCCTAGCAGACACAACAGCCTCATAACACAGAAGTCAGAGCTAAAATTCCATGGGATGCTTTTCTAGCTCAGATATCAATAACTGGAACTTAAAGAAAATGACCGCACACATTCATAAATAGCGCCTGTCTGATATTTATCAGGCCTGAGTCATGGACAAGGCACGTCAGCTCAGCCTATGGGACCCACATCTAACGAGGGCATCTGCCACCGTCTGTCTGGGACAAGGGCCTCCGGCACCGACCACAGAGGAGCCTAACTCTGAGGACGCCACATCCCACCAGCGCTTTGCAATCCTACTCATTTCGAAAGAAAGCCCTTCATCAGCTGGCCTACCCCGCTCCCCGGCCTTACAATGGGACCACCCTGCGGAATACATCACCTGTTACTCAGGTGTGGCCTCCATCCCTTTTTTCTGTCAGAGGGCTCTCTGAACAACTTGAGATCCGCACCAGGTAGACTGCCACCGGGCTTTCATCCAGACACACTCAGCATGACCAAGCACCACGGAAAACCCTGCGATGACAACGGCACAACGCCAGCCATGGCTGAGCGAGCAGCCTTCGTAAACAAGGCTGTGGGAGGCAGATCAGGTCCAGGGGACACCTGTGCTCCTGCCAGAGATACCACGGGCCTGAGTGGCTCTTTCCCTGTCAACGCCGCCACACCAATGCCACAAATCCTGCAGGGCCAGTTTGAGATGCTCCGAGAGCCAGAGAGAAGGTGACAGAACCTTCCTCTCCCTCCCCACCCACACCTCCTCAGACACTTCACCCTCAGCTTCACCAACTGAATCTTGGATCAACAGTGATCGAGTGGGATTCCAACAGACGTAGGCAGCTTAAGTCTATATAACGCAAAAGAAAGTTTTCCTAACAGTGGCATTTCTTCATCCTAGGGCACCTGGGGACGGGGCGACGAGGGGGGCGCAGAGGGGGAGAAGATCAAATTTTTTTTTTATTCTTTCAAAATTGACTAATGTTTGAAAAATTCCAACTGAAAGTTTCCCCTGAGGACAGCTGGGCATTTCCTTGACAGATCTCCAACTCAGAAGTTCTGCGTCTCAGCCCACCCATTGGAGGAGTCCCACCCCAGAGTATTTCCAGCTCCTATCAACTTACTCCACTCCTCTCAGGCAACAGAGACGCGTCATGTTCTCAGAAGAACAAACCCTAATCTCTACATTGAAAGACACTGAGGAACCAACTGGTCACCAAAATGTCACCAGCTAAAAGCCCTCAACACCCCGCCTGGGAGAGAATGCCACACAGGGGCTCCCAAGAAGGTGGTTGGCACAAAGTGACTGCACACTGTGCCAGGTCTCATTGTTTATCACTGAGTCAGTCTCAGCAAAGCAGGAAATAATTCAATGCAAGGGGTCATCGCAGGTACCCCTTGTGTGCGGAAGAGGCCGGGCCAGTTACGTCCCTAGACACCCCATTCTCCAAAATGCTGTCTTCATGGGGCTGCTTGGTTTGGAGAAACGACACGTTTAAAGTACACTGTATTATTGGGCTTAGTAATTCATAGACACTTTTCAAACAAGGAAGTCGTTACCATTTGGGGGTGAGATGATTTCTTGTTCTCTTTAAAAATACCCCCACTGAGTAGGAAGACATATGCAGCCCCTTGCAAAGCTTTTAAAACGAGGGGGCACCTTTTGATAACATGTGGCCTGCTATGTCACACACAGTTACCCAAAGCCGACAGCTTCTAACGCGGACGCCTACCACCCCATCAGACTCAGAGGAGAAAGTATTAACCATGTCTCACCAATGCTGCTAACCCTGAGAGTTACAAGACAAGCCACTGGGCTTTTAGGACACTCTGAGTTCAACACACACACCATGTTTCATTCACGCTGTTAAACTGATAATATTAACCTTCCTTGCTGAGACGCATTAAAAATTCTGGTTTTTCAGAGCAAATGTAATTAGTTCACATTAGTAACTTCACCAGTGGCAGCGACAGAAGCAAAGGGAGATAACAGGATATGGATTAATGTAATCAAAACATCATCTCCCATCAGCTCCACTCTTTAGGCAGCTGGCTGCACTTCCTCTGGTGGAGGGATTTTTTTTTTTCTTTTTAATAAAAATGATAGATCAATGAAATGGATGACTAAGTACTTGCGATTCCCCCTCAGGGGAGTACTGCACAGGAAACCCTGTTGGTGAACGATCCCAAAAGTTTCTAATGTGATGGGTCTGTTCAATACACTTCTGATGACAGAGCCATGGCACACGCTCTGTCATGGACCCAGAGCTTTGGGCAGAGCAAAGATGAGACCTACGGAGAAGAAGAGAGAGAGAACCTAGAGGCTGACTGCGCCCCATGAAAATAGTCGCGTGTTTGCCCTCTGAAGTACCTCCCCCCTGTTCCCACGTGGAATGTGTTTCTCTAAACCTCACACTGCCATCTGCGAAGGGTGGATGTTCCTCACGCCCTTCTTGCTTCTGATCAGAACTCCACACTTTCACCAGGGGAATCCTCTCATCCTCTTCCTCCCTGAGGCTGGGGGACCGCGTGACCTGGGCTGGCCCATCAAAGCATCACTGCCCTGGCACGCACTGGGCGACACACCAAGGGCCTCTCACAGCCCGCAGAGATGTAAGGAAACGAGTCTGTGCCGTTAGAACAGAGCACCGGCTTTTGTGCAATGAACCTGAAGTTGGGGCGACGCAGAGTTGAATCTGCTAACAACCCTTCTGTTAGTTACCACGTGGGTCCTAAGAATGAAGCCCACATGCAGGCCGGTGAGTCATGTGGGCTGGAGAGCCCCCACTGGAGAGCCCCCACCGGCTCTCCTGAAGCCGGTTCTACCCTCAGACTTTTCCATTAAGAGGACAATGGGTTTTTTTTCCAGATCCACCAGCTGCAATGTCGCCTCACCCACACACGCATCCTTGGAAATGAAAGTGAGGACACGTCATATAGCACATTTCCCATAAGGCCACAATGCCCTCCGTGGATTTGAAGGAATGAGGAGTAACCGCAATGGGGTGGTCACATCGCCTCCTGCTGCGGGAGCTGTGGGCACCTCAGTAAACAGCACCTCCACGCTCCCCAACTTTGGAGCCCACGGTGAACACAGCTACCATCCAATCGGCACTGCTATTAGGACACTTCACACATCACCAGGAAGCAGAGACAAGAAGAAAGGACACTGCGAACAATACCTATTTTTAAATGCAGGCAATTGGAAGTAGAGTTAGACAGTCCTTCCTGGGGACCCGTTTTTCCCAGGCAGGCTGCATCGAAACATTTGCAGGTTTAACCTACACATTCGCCTCAGCATTGAAGGGACACACTGAACTCAGAACGGCATGAAAACTGCACCACGCAAAAACTGCACTTAGAAGAAGGTGATGTTTAGCAACTCTCCGAAAGTCCTTATTATAACATAGGAAGGCACCGTACGAATTTAGTTCTGGGTCAAGTTCAAAGAGGCTTTCAAAGGTTATGCAATCAGCCTCCTGGCAGCAAGAAAGCACGAACAGCAGTTAATATTTAGGATGGTAATCACCAATTAGTCCAGAACCCGCACGGATTTATGACGCTCGCACCTCTGCTTCAGTTTTCAGTTGCTCTGTGAGCACCTGACAAAGCCTGAAGTGACACAGGTCTGGGGTCAGTTACTTTCCTGCAACATTTAATGCCACCTTTCTGGTTCTGGGCAACCCTGGGTACAGCTGGAGGACAGAAACATGCTATTTTTCTCCATGTGCTTCCATTTCAAGGGGGGAAAAAAGGCATGATGAGAAATACTGAGACTTGATTGAGGCTGACCTATTTCGAAATTAAAAAAAAAAAAAAGAAAGAAAAGAAAAAAGGATGAATTTATAGCCAATTACGGTATTTAAAAATTTCTTAAAGGTTGAATAAAAGAAAAAGGCTCGTTCTATGACTTTGGGTTAATACAACTGAACAAAATGAGTACAAGACCTGTTATTATGCCCAGTCACAAAGGCTGAATGATCGCTGCATTAAGTGATATCATTATGGAGAACACAAAATCCAAAGGAATTACAGGACCACAGAAACTTCCAATGGAAAGAGTAGTATAGTTTATACAAATTGGATGCACAGTCTTTCATAGCTGAGATTTGCAACATGCACGGCCAGCATCTGAGGGTCCCACAAGGCAGGCTAATGTTACCTGCCGCTGGGGAAACTGCTCCATCACCAATGTGGCCAGTATGTAAAGGACCCCCAGGGTATGTAATATCAGCCCCTGTTAGGGTCCTGCCTGTTAGTGGATCAAATGTACTGAATTATCTACACACAAGACTTGCAAGAAAGGGAAAGGAAGAGATGATCTGTGGTGAACTAGCAAATCCCTAGACTTTGCCCCCCACAGACACCTTTCAGTGCACAGGCTGAGGTCCCCATCATGGTGATTTTGGAAACAGAACGAGCTCTAAGCAGCTCTGTGTTCCATCCAGATCTCGTTAAGCTCTTATGGGGTTGGGGGGTGGGGGTCCTACCACTTCTCATCCTTATCAGGTAGTTACGTGGCGTATTGCTTCTACCAAGAATAAGCTTAAGAATTTTGGAGGAGTCTCCTCTCAAGTGACGGTGCTGGGGGAAAGGCAACAGCTGCAAAGGCCTGGCTCCTGCACAGGGTAAGTGGTCCTAGGTGAGCCTTCCTGAGACACTGCCGCCTTGTCAGGACAACACGGGCTAAACAAAACCTTCTCTCGGGTTCCGTCATATCTCTCTCTCTCTCTCTCTCTCTCTCTCTCTCTCTCTCTCTCTCTTTGAAATCTGACAGGAAGAACCTGAGTCCTTCAAAGCAGCCTCCTCCCCTGGAGACTGAGAGGCGCCTTCAGAACCAACCCTCAGGTCAGTGGAAGGGTCCTGATGCTGAGGTTTTCCTCCACGGAATATGCCAGGTGCTCAATGACACAGAGATATCCTTCCATGCATAGTCTACTCCTTATATAAGGACCAACATCTATCTCTCTTGTTTGAAACACATTTATCCTAAAACATGGGCCCTGGAGGCTCTCTTCTTCCCATTCCCCACAACCCCTCCTAAACACTTACTCAGGTGATCCCCAAAACAAGTATCTAGCCTGGTCAGGGTTTCCAGAAACCTCCTAGACCAGCTACACTGGCTCAGGCCACAGCACGTCAAACTCAGTATGTCAGAACTGCAACATTCTCTCTCCCCCTCCCCTACCAAATTTCTACCCTCTGTTTTTTCCTATACCTCGTTAATGGTGCCAACGATCAATCCATTTCACCAACTGATCCTGTCGGCCTTAAGCTCTTTGCTTTCCTTCCACCGTCCCCATCACCTCTATCCTTCACCAAGTCCTGCTAAATCTATCTCCAAAAGCTCTCTGGCACCCTTTTCTAGGCTCACACTCTGCCCACCAGCTCTGCCAGCTTCTCTCCTTCCCTCCCCATATGACTGTCAGAAAACCTTCATGGAACAGAGGTCTGCTTCTAGCATCCGCGACTTCACAGACACTGCCTGTAAAGTCGGGTCCAGTCTCCTCAGGCAGACAGACCACCTGGCGCAGCACGACCTGGTTTCCATCAGCCTTCTCGCCTTTATTCTTGATGACCATCTGCCTATCCCAGTTTATTTTTCTACTGCCTTTATCCATCCCACGCCACCCAAGCTCTGCTAGTCGGTGAACTCCCCTGCTCATCGGTGAGCCCTTCCCTGATCGCTCCGTGCCAACCTGCTCTATCTTAGGCCCCCGTGGCACTTTATACACAGTCCTAATAAAATCCATGTCACACTGCTGTGCAGTTTATTCATACATCAGCACCCTAGGCAAGGCTTCTTCGGGACAGCGACGGCGGCTCATTTGTCTTTGGATCCTCAGAGCTGAGCTCGGTGCTTGGCAGAGGGCAGCCACCAGCAAATGTTTGCTGAATTGGAATGCTGTGAAATCAATGCAGTCAGTTTCACGCTACCCACTTGGCGAAGTAGAGCTGGACGTCCCCCAACGCCAGCAACTCCAGTCAACAAGTAGAAGCAAACAACACAGTTGTGCGTAAACATGCTGTCAATTTTAACCACATTTTCCAAAGGTTTGCTTCACGTCCTGGACCAACGGGTTCACGGCTACTCACAAGTCTCCAGCCTCTATTCCTCTAACTAGAGGAGGAACTAATACAGACGCCTTTAATTATTACCCTGAGGTTCCAAAGTGAAAGGGGCAGCGTGAAGCTGAAAGGGTGCACTGTCCACTGAAGCATCCACAGCACATTCCGGGAAACAGGACACGATTTGTGCCAACTCCCAGTCGTCCCCAGAAGAGGCGCCACCGCTGGGGGTAAGAGGCACGAAGTCCCAGCCACAGAACCAAGGAGCACAAGATGCTATGTAAACAAACCAATCCCAGGAAGCAACAGTAACGCTCTTTTGTCATACCCAACGTCTGAAAAATTCACTGGGAGAAGAAAGCAAGGGGCCAAATAACTGAACTCAAATGAGGGAAAAATGCAACCGTTTGTTAAATGTCACCCATTCTTATGGGTTAATGATTCCATGGATAGGTGATTTATGCAGAGAAGAAAAAGGCAGCAGGGCTTGACGAAAATGTTCTTTCAGTTGGGATAAACCAAAACGCTGAGCGGAGGAAGCACACATCCCCTGGCATCTGTTTTTAGAGCACACAGCCCAGAGTTAGCCATATCACTTTTAATGACTTGAGATTCCAGAAGAATTATCACTATAGTAACATTTCACAATGGCCGTCGAAGTTACCAGGCACCAGTCCACAAGAGTTTGGATCTGGTAGGACCTTTAAACAGACCAAGTTATTTTCAAAATTCATCTAATGATTCCACATGCCCAATAAAGCCTGGCTAGAACCCAGCTAATGGGGTTATTTACAAGTGTGAGTTAATAGAAAGAGTGCCCAGTGCCTAATAAGCACTCAAATATTATCGGTTATCATCCTACATCTAATAAAAAGCCTTCAGTATAAATAATTCTCTGGTGATTACACTGATATGGTAACATTCTTTAATGGTTTTTGTATGTATTCAAAGAAAAGTATGAGGAACAGCAGGAAGGTATAAAGTTTGCCATTATTTTTGTGACATCAAAAACCGACTTTAAATTATTTTACAAGGTAGGAATTGATACGAATTATCCCAGATACAGATCTCAAATATCCAAAAACACTTGCGGATGGACAATAAAATACATACTACCATTGGGAACATAGACTCAAATTCTTAACATCTTCCCATTCCTCAGGGAGTAGCCATTAAAAAACAAGGAATGCCCTTCGCTCCTCATTTCCATAAGAAAACAAAAGGCTGACCTCAAAGGTCAATTCCAAGGGTACAGGCTTCTCAACTCCAAGCCAACAGACTCAGAATCAGCGCTGAAGACCTTAATGTAATATGCTTTTCAAACCATTGGTTGCCACTCATTGGTCTTTTTCAAAATCAGCTTAGTACGTCTCTGTCAGCATTGGAAAAGAATAAGAAATATTGTGGTACGACAAAGGTAGGAAAGGGGAGCGCTGTGTCAGATGCGATGTGCTCTGGAAACACTTATTTTCCTTATATATTTAATTCTGGCCTGAGATCATGACGCAAATCTATGTCTTCCTGTGGGTCTGGTCAAAGAAACTTTGAAACCCACTGATGTGGTCCGACACCTTTACGTCCTCGACAGGTGAGGTGATCTACCCAAGGTCATGCCTGTGCAACAGCTGCACACTCAGACTTTAAAATCTGAGTCCCCCCAGTTTTCAAACATTCTGTGCCTCATGGAATCTTGCCTCTTTTCACCCATGAAACATTCAACACAAGCATCCAGCAGGATGACGTTACAAACAACCATACTTGAGAAATTAGGGGGACCGCTGACCCAAATATTCTTTTAACTGGGCTGTGAAGCCCAGATGCCTTCCACATGGGCCCATAAATTTTTAATTATCAAATCATGGACCTGCACAAACAGGGGGTTACAAGAGGGAACTGTTCATTCCAAGGGAAAATCTTAGCCACGCCTGCCGAAAACACAGGCGTGCGTGTGTAGACACACACACACGTCATCCCAAGGCCGTTCCAGGGCTTACTGTTGGGCTCTCACGGAGGATGAAGGTGAATCCCAGGCTTCTATTCCTGAGAAAGACCAGTGCCCAGTGGGAAAGGTGAGGGGGTCCCCAGGTCATGTCCCCAAGGTCCCCAGCTGGGGAGTTCCCGAAGACCTCACACAGAGCCTGATCTCAGGAACGTCAACCAGCTGTGGAAGAGTCTACCTTAAAAGAAAATAATAATAATAATAATAATAATAATAATAAGGTGGGGTTTTGTTTTAACGCAAAGAAGTGTAACAGAGAAACTAACAAGCGGGCCATCATATTGTCCACGTGATACCTGTTGGCCCGTGAAAAGATTAACAGCAGTGACAGCACGTGGCAGAAATCCAACAGCAGGACAACAGCGCAGGTGAGCGCTGAGGGTCAGCCAGCATCTCCAGGCCCTTTCCACGGAAAATACACGCCTATCGCTTTCTGAGATGCCTTCCGATAGCCGATGATGACGCCGGCATTCACCAGCATACACGCCCTTTGTGAAGGCGCGCCTGAAAAATCGCACGGACATGCGCTCAGCACCGTGTTACACACAACTCATACCAGCATATGAAGAGCTAACTTTTTACAAACAGCCGTGTGGTGAGGATGCGGCCCTTTGAACTATACGAATCAGAAGCAAACTCAATCGGCCCTATGTGTGGTGCCTGTGTGGCCATTCTTTCATTCGCTCACAGTTATACCCCTGGGAATGAAACCAGCACGGGAGCATGGGCTCGATGTTCGCCGAGAAGCTGGTCTGTGTCAGGGACTTGCTCTGGGCCCCTTCCTTACTCCTCACGATTCTGGAAGAGCACCACTGTCCTGTCTTACAGAAGAAGAGCCTTGGCAAGGTCAGCTCTTGACCAACGTGTCAATGTCAGCAGGTAGCAGAGCTTCGACTTTAAGTTGGGTCTGTCGGATCTACCAGCGAAGGCTTTTTCAACCTGGGATAAAGGTGTTGGTTCCTCATCAGAGCAAAGGAAGCCACGGCAAAAGCTGTTCGGGAAAAAAGCCATCGCCCACTCCTCGGGGTCTCACCCAGCAGCTGGCATGGGGGAAAGGGCAGAATGGGCTCCATCGAGCCAGCGTGGGGCACGGCTGGGGGCCACCCCTCGTCCTTTTCGGCTGTCACATGAGCAGGTCTCGAGCACTGCAGAGGAGGAGGCACCCAGGCTGAAGCCTACTGGCCTGACCAGTCCCACCCGCCGAGCCCAGCCAGCCTCTGCCAGACTGATGAAAGCACTGGTGATGGCTGAGGGCAGCAATCGGCAGGCTGTCACCCCGGAAACATTGCTTCTCACTAACACGCGTGTCTTGAATAGCTGCTGGTGAGTTTACAGATCTGGGAACATGCAAAACAAAAATGCATATTTACAACGTGTGTAAAAAAGCCATCTTCAAGGAGTCCCGTGGCCAGCTCCTGCTCCCTTTTGCTCTGCTGGAAAAAGAAGAGGAGGGGGCCTTGCTTTGCCTCAGCAGAGCCGGACCTACAGCAGAGCCTCCGGAGACTTTTTCCGGCCCGCATTCCTTTGGGGTGACAGAGTGCCAGGCCAAGGTTTCCCCATCCTCCCACTGCCCCTGGATCGCATGGTGACTAAGCCCACCGGAATGCCAGCCCCTGCCTGACCCACCCGGAGGACAGGCGGCAGGGAGGAAGCCCCTCAGTTGCCCACGGCCCCTTCCCCGGAAGGAAAACCTGAGCTCTGCCTCAAGCCCCAGGGGTAGTACCTGAGGGGTGAGCGTCACTTTTTGTTGCCACAGGTAGAGGCCACCTGAGTGCAGGTGACAGCCCACCAACCCTTCTCTGGAAGGCTGTACAGAAGCATCTGGGCCCAAGAACCAGGCCGAACTAGGAAGCATCGGAAAGCCCACGTTGCAAGGTGCACCTTTATCTCTTTGAGAAAAACTCCATGTCGATGCTCGTGGCTTGCCTGCAGGGGGTGGGGGGGGCATAATTAAACTGTGGGCAGGCAACCACACGTTTGGTGTGCTCAACAAATAAAAGAAGAAAAAAATAAACACACAGCTAAGTGGCCAACTCATTTTCAGGAGCCTAATTCAGGGGAAAATAGGCACTCCAAGATCTGATTTCGATAAATCATTTCCTGACACTCCCTGTACGATAGTTACATTTTTTTTTTTTTGTTATAAAAGAATAAAAAAGTTTACTGTAAACCACATCCCTTTCTTCCCTTACCACAAGCTGCCATTCATCAGAGCTAAAGCATCCACCCATTTAAAGATATTTTTACAAGATTAAAGAAGGGTTTCAAAAAGAAAAGAAAGAAATCTCCTGGTTAAAAATCAGCCAAACAAAAGGTGCTCGATCACGGATCGGAATCAAAGTTTTGCTCCCCACGTGAAAACCATCCATCAATGTGAAAATGAGTCTTGTCTAAGAGGATAGGTACTTAACAGTCTGATACAAAAGCAAGTGGTTTCACAATTAAGCATCTGTAATTTGAGTATGCCGATGGCACTCATTTTCATCTTTCCTTTATCTTAAGAGTCCTAAGTCTTCTGATTCTGTAAAGCGGAGGGAAGGGAGGGGGAGGAGGGCGAGAAGAAGGAAGGGAGGGACCTTGGCTAGAGCAGGACACCAAGAATTCTCAAACAGGGTTCTTCGCTTTTGCTGGCTGTGCAGCCATCAGATGGCAGGGAGGGGGCGGCCCCCCGGGAAGTGGTGTGGGACAGCGGGGAGAGGAATCACAGGAAGTCAGGGCTGGATTCCGGGTGGCTGCTGAGCTGCATGATACCTTACATACATCATGTCAGGTCTCTGTGCCTCAGTTTCCTCACCCGCAAAAAGGGACTGAAGGAGCATGCTCAGGAGGTGCCTGTTAACTGCTCAATGAATGCCAGTTACAACCATAAACACAGTCCTTTAGAAGAGATTCATTGTCACGGGGATCCAGAGGGAGGCTGGGGTCAATTGACCCATGCCAAGATCGCATGCAGAAAACCACCTCCACACCCCGGGGTCCACACCCTGGGGTCCAAAAGGGCCGGCGTGGGACGGGTCAACAGTGTCACGGGGGGTCCCACTCATTGTCAGCCATGCAGAAGTGCCGTGTGGGGACTGGGGTTCTAAGCTGCAAAACCTCCAAGTGTAGGGCAACCTTCTAACAGGATTTGAAGAGCTCCAACCACAGGTGAGCAAAAATGCCCTTTGCCAATACCGTCCATACCTGGGATTTAGACACAGATCTTTTTTCCCCTATTCAGAAAACGTTGAAATCACAAGGAGACAAAGAGTCTGACCTAATAACACGCTGTGGTTCTCTTTCTCCCATCAGGTGCCACCTTTCCCCTGGCACCACTCGCAGTGCCTCAGTGTGGCTCACTGCACTCACCCTCCCTCTCAGTAGACCAAAGGCCTGGAGAGGAGAAAAGGGAGCAGGGCAGATGACGGCCGGGGACGGAAAGCGTGTGCCCGGCCGGAGACGGTGGACGGAGGATGTCCCAGGGGCCAGTCCACTTGGGGCTCAGCGGTGTGGGCGTGGCCTCAGCGTTGTGGGCGTGGGCTAAGTGTTGTGGGCGTGGCCCTCGGGTTTGTGGGCGTGGCCTTGGCTCTATCTCCTACTCCTGCAGCAAGTTGAAGTTTCCCTGTAACTCACTACGACTTTTCGGGGGGATGAAACAGGGCATGTGAAGTAATTTCCTAGAAAGTGCCAATGAAATACAAAGTTCTAACTGCACTTTTATATGTTCCAGGGCCAAAGCCTTTTCTTCGGTTGTCAGGGCAGCAGGTCCTTGAATAACCAGATCTGTAGACATGGTGTCTGAAGGATCCTATGTGAGCGACCAGGCATCTCAGCCTTCTGCTACCTTCTTTCTCCACAGCAGGAGAAACCTCCTTTCACTTGCTAAGTCACACGTGTGCCACAAGGGCAAAGCACTCCAGACCCAGCACGCCCGTGTGCTCTAACCCAGGCCCTCTCAGCTGGAAAACCCGGCCCCATCAAGCACACCTTTCCATGACAAGGGAAACCGAGGATGCGTCTGTTACAGCGGTCTCGGCTGGGGGTCCGGGAGAAGTTCCCGCGATAGCAGTGATTTAAGTGAAAACGAGCAGATACATGAGAACACGCACGCGCTGAGGTCCCGGGAGGCGGGATTCCTGAACTAAATCGGGGACCGGACTAAATGATGGCTGAGTTTCCTTTTCACTGTGAGACCCAGACACATGTACAGCATTTCCCTAAACTGGCTTCTTCCTTCCACACTAGCAGCCCCTAATTCTCGGGGCCCAGAAGCCACATCAAAGGCACAATCGCCCCCTCACTGACCCATCCAGAGAGACACTGCCTCTCCCCACTAGGAAACTCATTTCTGGGTCCATACCTAAAATTTCCGTTACATCAAAAGCCAAAAAGTTGAGTCTCCTTTAAAAAAAAAAAAAAAATCAATCTTGTAAGCTCTTCGGTTTTGGTTAATAGGTGATGCTAATGGAATGATTTGGTCCGGGCATGGGGGAGTTGATACACCACACAAAAAGTTAATGGTTACCTGCTGGAGGTTCCCTGAGTCGATCAGTGCAAAAGTTAACTCACTTCCTGTAACCTGAAATAACAAAATAAAATCCTAGAAGAAATGTGAGTTCGTTTAATCCTTTCCATTTTCTCCAAGTATTCATCACTGATACAATTAACTGGGGGCTGGCCTAAACTGCTCCAAAGCTTTTCCAACCTTCTCATTAAATTTGCTCTCCCTCCCGTCATAAAAATTCTAAGCAACTTTGGGCTTCTGAGCATATGACGCAGGATGACAGAATCAAATCCACTGAATTCCAATCTACGGCTCCACTTAATAAACAACAACAAAAATGTTAACAACACACGTTTTTACACATGCAAATGGCATCATAAAATACGCATTGCGAGCCTTCCCACAAGAGTTGAATGAGCTGTTATCCATTATCTTCCAGGCCTGGGGATTTTAGCTTTGCCCCCTTACTACTGAGGTTGCTCAGAAAGCAGAATCACGAGCAACTGCCCTACACAAACGTCTTCACTTTTATAGCCTGTAATCCAAATCACTCTATTAACACGCAGGAAAAACCCAGCTAGCTTCCAAATTCCCCCTTCTTTCCATTACTTCAAGTGACAGCCTTTCCCACCATTTTATCTTTGCATTAAGTACCAGGAGCTGAAAGACGCAATCAATTTAATATTTCTTTCTGCCCATTTACATGACTTATTTGTTCCAGCAGATCCTCTCGGCCACAAAGCCTTCCTTTGCCCATTCATGTCTGCATACTTAACATAGATTTAATATTTCTTAAGGCCAAAAATCGCACGCTGAGTATTTCCTTGGGGAACAGAAGACTCAAGGGGAGAGGGAGCATGTCTGGAACCCCTTTGTTTTCTCATCAACTCCGAAGAACGATTCTCAATAAATTATAAAAAGTTTAAATCAGCACCCCCACATTTGAGATCCAAAGTTGGGGGGAAAGCAAAGGAGAAAAAACTGAAAGGAGAAGGAACCCCATGCTGGTTTGGGACAGTGTCAGACACTTGAGCAACATTCCATCATTAAACTTGCTTGGTGGCCCCGTGATGGAGCAGGGAGTTTAACCCAGACGTGGACCACAAGTTCATGCTTCATAAAAATCATGATAATGCACCCAAAATCTACCATGCAGAAACCAACTTGGGCCTTCGAGGGCAAGAATCCCATCTTCTCCTTCTCACCTCCGACAGCAGCTGGTGGATGTGTGCCGGATTCATCTCCGACAAGCAGGAAGCTGCGAGCATGAGTCCCGGCTCCTGTTCCCATGCACAGATTCCTGCAAAGCACCTTCTTTGTTTCCCCCAAGTTCCCTGAACATCTGGGAAGGGCTAAGCCCTCAGAGAGGGAGTCTTATAGATGACGGGCAGATGGACGGATGGATGGACAGACAGATCAACCTCAGATTGAAAGTGAAAACCACCAGCTTCCCACCACCACCCCACCCCAGCCATCAGATAACAAAGGGACCATCTTCTGCCCCCACAGAACAAAGCTGGAGGCAGAGGTTAGATATAAATGATATCTGAGTCCAACGGGCTTGGGGGTGGATGGGTGGGGTGCAGGGGAAGGGTCACTCACTCCACCACCCTTGCCTTCTATTTTTATGAAACAGTCTACTCCACATTCTGAGCGCCTGGCAAAGGTTTGGAGCACAACCCATTCACACGTCGAGGGCCGTGTATACAACGCTAGGCAAACAGTATTGAGCAAATGTAGACATTCTCAAAGAAAGGCCTCGATTTCACTTGAGGCAAATAGTTTGACCATGTGGAGCTCCAAGTATGGAACTCTCCCCCCTCTCAGCACTTAGCACTTGATACCTCGCTCTCTCTTTTGGCAAAAAAGGCTGGAGCGCCGCAGCACAACATACCTTCTCTCTCTTTGATTTTTTGGAATGTTCCGAGTTTTTATCTTATCTCACAACGAAACCGTAAGTTTCATTTACCTCCGATTGCCGAGCATGGAACGTGCAGGGAATGAGCTGACCGGTGGAAACCGTGGCAAGTTCGGCCAAATAACCAGAGTGAAATCCTGCACAGACACATCAAGAGCTAGCTTCGCTGTTACTTGGAATTCAAACCTCTCCACCATTCTCCCTTAGCACAGGAAGGGTCTGGGCATAACACAATAACACATTCTCTTTCACTCCGTGGATGACACTGGATTCAGGTGAACGAGAATCGTTAAGGAGAAACAGGAAACCCAAAATAATGTGCAACTCAGCTGAGGGGAAGAACTTAACCGGAACCCTGTGTGTGTATACACGTACTCTCTCACACGCTCCCTCCCTCAATCACGCTGAAATTCTATTGAGATTTTAGCAGCTTTATTCATTCCAGCTAGAACCAGCTTGGTCATCTGAAAACACTGTATCAATCCCTTTATAAACACCCTGTCCCTATCAGTGCCGGGACTGGAGTGGGTCCCACGCGGTCTTACGTAACCAGGCGCTGCTCTCACACTTGTGTACCTGCGTGAGGGCCCCTTAGCCCACGTGTCCCGGCCACCTCCCTTCCCTCACAGCCAGCCTCCCGCTCTTCATGACAACCAAGCCACTCGGAGCTACGCAGGGTCAAGCCCACGTGGGAGACGGATCTGTATAAAAACCTCCGTGGGCCTCCCTCTGGCTGTGCGGGGAGAGAACAAGTCACAAGCCCCAACCCCCAAGTGGCTTCTCACCTATTTGGAGAAACAGACAAACGATGAGTGAGCCAGGGGAGAGAATGGGTCACTGAGCCAAGAGCACGGCAGACTCTCCAGACCAGCACCCGAGTGAGCGACATGCAGGCACTTGAGCCCTCCGTTGGGGGTGTGGGGAGGTCTCCTGGAAGCCTGGACCTGAGCCAAGCCCTGACGAGCGAGAGGATGACGGTGAAGAGAGACCGCGAAGACCAGGCCTCGGCATTCGATGTTTGTTCAGCTGAAACTCCCGGCACACTCGCCTGCCAATGTGGCGGCAGAAGACACCCACCCCTCACCCTGCTGAGAAAGCACCTTCATTTCACTCTGATCATCCCCAAAGTACTTCTGAGTCCCCAGCCCCTGAGCAGCACCCAGGCAGACACCAGTCACCGGCCACGAAAGCCGGAAACTCGCGGAGCTCTCGGCGTGCTCGGATCCTGGATGAGGGAAAGCTTACTGCAGGGGAAAAGAGTGATTTAAGTGAATTCAAATTCATTCACCATAATTGCGTTACACCGTTACATCGATGTTTCTCAAAGTACTTATGCATAATTCACTTGGGTAACAGCAAAAGCCAGACCAGAAAAAGTCACTTCAAAGACACAACATAAATCCTACTGAATTGCCGACCGCCATGCCTCCTCTAACTAGGTTTACGGCCTCCTACCCTGTCACTGTGATGCTTCACCAGCCTCCCCGCCGACATCTGCTACCGCCCCATCAGCCCACTGGAGCGGGTACCTGGTAGTCCACCACCCACCCTTCTGGAACCTCGCTCCCAACCAGTCCCTAAGGGGAGGGCACGTCCAAAAGAAGTCGACGGCTTCATGCTATTGCCAGTCTAGTTGTTTCCATTCTCTAGCAGTGTTTACTGAAAGTCAGGCCAGCGGACCCATCCGAGGTCCCCAACACCCCATCTGCAACGATGACTCTCAGGGCCCACTTGGTTCACAAGGTGACACGAGGAGACCAAGTTGCAGGGGGTAAGTGGCCGGCGTCGGGTTCCTCAGCCAAACTCTAATGAAGGAGGTCCGGTCAGTGCTTCCGCAATAAACGACAATCTTTCCTATACATAGTTTTCATGCAAATGCCATCGCTCGTGAGGCAGGGCTGCCCCTTTGCTTCCTGCCATTTCATGACCCAGCCCCCTGCCTCTCCACCCTGGCTCCAGAGATGAGAAGGCAATGTCGAGAGGTTTGCATTTCTTTCTTTTCTTTTCTTTTCCTTTTCTTTTGATAGTGGAGGAATTTGAGACAGGAGTTCTGGGAAGTCAAGAAGCTGGCATCTGAACAGTGCACGCACCCCACTTTTAAAAACGCGCGGTGTACACCAGATTTGTGTACAAAACCAGAACCTGAAGCAAAGCCACTCCCCTTTTACTGATTCGCTCAAGTGGGGTCTGAGCATCAGCCAATGACCGTTTCTCCTGAACGACACTGAAATCCCTTCTCACACATCTTCCGTGGCTCTTTACCGGTACCCTGAGGCTTTCCATGAAGGAAGATAACAGTCCCCGAGGAGACAGTTACCCAAATAAACATCATAAACCCTCCTGTGGGACCAATTCCAACTGAGGGGCTGAAGTTTCCAGACCCCGCAGCATTAACAGGGAATCGGTGACCAAAGTCTAACCGTTTCCCCCACGTGGCGATGGGCAGAAGGCACGGACGGGGCAGCCCCGAGAGCTGTCATCGCCACACGGCCCACAGCCACTCTAAAATCAAATGAATCCTGCAAAACAAGTTTCTGGCAAAATGCGGTTGGTGCAGTTCTCTGTGGCTGTTTTATCAATTGCCTATTAATAAAAACGGCTTCAGCAAAGCACACCCACAACTCCTAATCCACTACATCCACTGACATTCCCAAGGACAGCCTTTTCTCAGCAAATAAGAATTTTTTTTTTATATGTTGCGCTGAAGAAGCATTCTTCCGAGACAATTACACATTCTCGGAATTCCATTCGCCAGCAATTATAATGCCAAGATCCTCCAAGCCTCGATTCCTAGAGTGAACCCACAATGATGGCCAGCCCTGAGGTGGCACGTGGGGCAGGAAACCCAATGATCCCAGGAGACAACGCTATGTCACCTGGCCCGTGTCACCCAGGCTGCATGTGAAACTACAGAGGGGGAGTACGACATACACCTTTGTGAATCTGGGCCTGTCTTTCCTCGGGAGTACAGAAAGCATGAGGTGCCTTTCCCACAACCTTGCTTACAACCTGTTTCCTTGGCACAGTTACTCAAAAGCTTCTAAAAGAAGGATCGATGTATCAGAAAATAATCCAATCATTTCAAGTTCACTGAGGAAGAGACCAAAAATATACCTCTACACCGTGGCTGAGGGAGAATCTAAGAACCTAATAATATCATCGACTTAGCAACGCATAAGGGGCCATCCAGAAGTCAAGAAATCCGAACAAAAACATCACACTGGGTTACAAGCCCAGGAACAAAGCTAGCCTCTTCTGGACCTACGGATCTGACTAGTTTCCATCTGTCTCTGTATTATCACTAACCATCTTTTGGGGGAGAAAAAAATCCTAATTCGAACACAGCGGCTGCCCAGGAGGGGTTTCTAATAATATCTGCCTTCACTGTGCCTTTGTGCGTTGTCGGCTATTTGCTTCCCAATCTTCTTCTATTTCTTTGCCCCTTTTTTATTGCTTAAGCCCAGCTCCCCGGTCTCAGCAGCTGCTAAAAGCCATCCAAGCTCTTTGCATCTATCCGGAAATCCAACGGCAGCCTCGATCCCTAGATCTGCTGCCAAGGGCAGATGTAGGCGCATTGCAGCTGGGCCTCCTCCCCAGGGGCTGCTGGGCACACACGGCGCAGGGCTGGGGGCTGGACAGCGGGTCAGCACGCAGGGCAGCCAGGCTCCACACCACAGGCCTTCCTGAACGGGGTCCCCCTACCACAACCTCACAAACTTCACCCACATTCCTTCATTAGGACTTGCAAAAACAAACTCAAGGCCACTCCAGCTTTTCTACCCAAGCTATGCGTCCATATCAGGCACAGCGTCCCTAGACACTGCCTGCTCCCATCCCACGTGGATTCTGTGGAACATGGCCCAGAGAAAGGACACAGGAAGGGTGGTTTTTTTGTGACCCAGGCAGACCAACAAAAAGTGACTTCTGTTCAATAATGAGATGAAACAGCAGCCGGGCTTCTGGGAGAAGGCTTGAAATTCCTGCACCACATTTCCCACCCACCTGATCCCCTTGAACGGAAGGAAGATCTAAGCGAGGACAGAGAGCACCAGTGTTTGTTTCCTGCGCCGGAGATAAGAGGAGGGATGTGAAACAAAACAAAACAGCCAAAACAGGAGAAGAGGCTGGGAGGGAGAAAAAAGTGCTTTGTGTGTGCGCGCATGCACACACACACACCTACGGAGCTAGTGTTCTACACACACACACACGGAGCTAGTGTTCTACACACACACACACAGAGCTAGTGTTCTAAACACACACACACATACACCCACGGAGCTAGTGTTCTACACACACACACACACAGAGCTAGTGTTCTAAACACACACACACATACACCCACGGAGCTAGTGTTCTACACACACACACACACACACACAGAGCTAGTGTTCTAAACACACACACATATACACACACAGAGCTAGTGTTCTACACACACACACACACATACACACACGGAGCTAGTGTACACACACACACGGAGCTAGTGTACACACACACACGGAGCTAGTGTACACACACACACACGGAGCTAGTGTTCACACACACACACACACACACACACACACACACACACACAGCTAGTATTACCCAAAGAAAAGAACAAACAGGCACGCGCTGCAGCCGCGACCGAGGGCTGGCGACCTGTACTATGTGACACCTGCACTCGACACAGATAAAAACGTATGACCTTGTTATCTTTACCCAAAATTCTGCCCCCTCTGTAAGCACTTGACTGTTCTGCGCAAAACAAAACAAAACCGAACAAAACGCATTTTAAAAAGACACTATTTAATGTCAGCATCCAACCAGACCCTTGCGGATATTTCTTAAATTCTTCCCAGCCCCACGTTTACAAGCAGAATAAATTCACAGAGTCTGATAACTAAATAAATAGAGTCTCCACAGAACCATAGAGGCCGCACCGGCACCCCGACATAGCTGTGTGTACCTCACTGAATGTTCTTTACAGATACGACTTATCTGCACAGAAACGAGAATTCGAACAATTTGGATTGAATTAGCAGGAAGCACTCCTACACTACGCCATGCGATTTATGGTCATTGGACTTTTTGCAATTTAGGGAACGCAATAGAGAAAGGCCATTGACGATACGGCAGTAAGCGTAGGACACACTCAGGCCAGCTTACGGCTCGGAATTGTATGTGACGTGAGCGCAGCTCGTAGATACTGGAGTTCACTCTAACTTTTTAAAAAGAGTAGCAGCTGCTACCTTTTCCCCAAAACCTACTATGTGCTGGGCAGACCGTGTGGTGTGTTACATGTTCCGTGCCACTCATGTGTGGCACCCTCATCTCTGCACCTGTGAACACAACTCATCCACTGTTCCTAAACCTCTGCCATAGGACGGCACTTGTCCCCCCAGCAGTGTAGTTTATATATATATATATATATATATATATATATATATATATATATATATATATATATATATATATATATAAAGTAATACTAATACACCCCATTTGCACAAAATTATATATTCTTGCCAGTTTCAATGTTAACCTGCCAGGATGGTCTACGGGGGGAAATCACACCTTCCAGGTGCCCCCTATATGTGACCCAAAGGCGCTCAAACTGAGGGTGGTAGGCACGTGACGGTGGCTGCTGCTCCCCACGATTCTACAATGTTGGCAGGGACGGCCACCCCAGGAATATTAGGAGTGAGGCCCTGACAATCCGTTGCCCCGCAAACTTTAGAACTGTGGCCAGGCTGACCCAGCAGGACACACAATCTTCCGTGGACGGTCACTCTTCCCTGCCTCTGACTTGCTGTTTTCAACCAGCCACCAAAGTTCTCATGGCTCCTTGACCTGAGATGACAACTGTCTCCTCCAGGCTGAGACCTGCTCCCCAACTCTGCCCCCTCCCACCAGGCAGGTCACATGGTCGCCAGGCTCTGTGGGGAGCTACTGCCCCAAAGACTGCGAAGCGAGGCCATTTGGAACTAGATGCCACCCCAGCTCTCATTACAATATCCAGCTCAAAGGCATGTGTTAGCCAGTGGCCGATACAGACCAGAGCTCAGAACAGTCTAGATTTTAGATTTCCACGTGGGGTTCCTTCTTCCACATAGAACGTCTCTAAATGTCTGAACTCCAGATTCCCAAGTTACGCACATGATAGATTCCTGCTCTGTTTAATATCCTGTGTGCCACGGACAGAAAGTCCCATCTCCAGCCACCGGCATTCCCGGAATACCTTGGCTGTCTCTTGTTTCCTTCCAGTCAGGGGGGCACCCCATCCTAGAGGGTGCTCTGAGACCCCACCTCCTAGAGCCCAAGCTCCTGAGTGGCAAAATAGGTTTGGAGGAGGCATGGCTTCCAGTCCCCCCAAGAGCCCAACTTCTGAAGCACCCTCTGCACTCGAATTAACCAACATCGTCCAGGACAAGACTAGCCACGAGCCCACAGGTAATACGTCATCCGCACTCTAGTGGAGAACGTCACTCTGGCCTCATGGAACGCTGGCCTCGTGCAAGAAAAGCAAGAGAGAAATATTAGCGCAACAAAAGACAGAGGCTTCTTAGAAGTAGGAAGAGACCAGAACAATCTCACAAGTAGGTGTGACCGGGGAGATCTGAAGGGACTGCAGACACTTTCCAAACACCTAGAACTGCAGAAACCACCCTAGGAGAGTCATGCGGAAAGCTTTAAGTCTCTAAAATGAGACCCTCCTTAAAGAAAAAAAAAAAAAAAAAGGCACTTCTGAAGGAAGTCCAGGAGGGTGACTCAAGTGACAAAGAGCCCAGCACAAAGCCTTTCAGGACTAAGTGACAAACGTGAACAGACTGCTGCACGCCCTTGGTCACGAGGGTCCCGGCAGGGAGGGGAGAGTGTGACTGCCTTGCTGGACTATAAAAAGCAGAGGAATCCCGTGGATGGAGATCACTGCGCCCCGGAGCAGCTGCCCAGAGCAGGGGCCTTGCAGTGGAAGAGACACAAGCTCCTGAGGGCCACACGGAGGACACAAGGCCGGGGCCTGCTGCCCGCCCGCAAACACTTTAAAAGAGGAGGAGGAGGATGGAGGAGGCAGCGGAGGAGGAGACGTGTTAAGATGAAATAATGCACATCACATGCATGGGGACTCAGAGCAGAGAAACTGCGCGCCCGCACCCAGCAGATGACTTACAAATGAATAAAGGAGCCCCCCACTTTTACCAGCGGGGCCAGACATACCACTCGGTAAGAAAATGGGGAAGGGGAGCGATTCCACGCCCCCTCCCAACGCTGCCCGTTGGAGGAATTCGGATCAACGAGACCCTGTAGGGGGACAAAATGTAGGACTGTCTTTTTCACACCACTTGCCTTCCTTGGAAGTCCCTGGTCCCATCAGTGAAAGGACAGCCAGGACAGTTTTCCTTTTGTCAACAGGAGGAGCCCCTGACTGCCTCCTCCCACGACAGCGCCAATCGGCTCTCTTCCTGGTTTCCCGTTTGGAAGGAGGCGGGAAGTGCAACTCGCCCCAGGACCACCGCCGGCGGGCAGTGCCCTTCTGATTGAAGCGAGGCTGCATCCCCAGCGGAGCCAGCGCCCAACGTGGCCAGGCCTGTGCTTTTGTACATTTCCTGCACTTCCTGGCAAAGACCAGGCCTTCTCACAGGCAATGCAGTGATGTGAGCAGACTCCGAGCTGTTTGTCCTAACAGGTTAAAAAGTACTTGGGGACTAGGGTTAGCAGTGAGGCGTTGGATTATTTAGGGCGGGGTAGGGGTCTCGACCGGAAATCAAGTACCACAAAGGTCCTAAGGCAAGCAAACACTAGGCATCAATCCCTCAGGCAAATTCACCAGGCGGCAAGAGAGCCACAGGTCTTCCGGAAGGAGTCACCCCCATTCCGTCCCTGTACGGGGTTGGCTTTCAGCAAATAACTGTTGCCCAAAGCGGGGAACGGTGCCCCGGGCCAAGCCTCAGCTTTTAAGATGATTTTCCTACTTCTCCATCATCTCTGGCCTTGAGTCCTCCTGACAAGAGCAAGAGAAAGCAGCTGTCATCCAGGGCGGACCACCTTGCCAGCAGGGCTCCTGGGTCGCGACGGCCATGAAAATTACACAGGAAACACTGCATTTCCGAATCCTAGAATCTTTGGGCTTGCTCAGGACTGTTACTACCCACTGTTCTCTGCTCAAGGTGGGAAGTGAATCTTTCCGACATTAAATCTTTCCCAAGCAGGTGCCGTGCTGGCCCCGTGCTCTCCGAGTTGGAGGAAACATCCAGGATTTATTCGGCGCTGCAATAAGGGCCGCTGCCGGGTGCTGGAGTCGGTGAAGCCCCAAAGGCCTCTGGGTGGCAAAGGCCAGGCCGTAGGCCAGCCCGAGGGGCAGCGGGTCTGCGGGGAGCAGCAGCCCAGCACCATTACGACCACGGACACCGCAGGCAGAAGACAGGGAGGCAGCTAGTTGGGTGTGTGGCCCGGTGGCACAGGGTCTGGTGGCAGAAGCCCCAGCTGCTTCGTGGTGTGCCAAATGATCACACCACAGGATTTCAGACCGGGGAGTCTTTGGGTCAGAGTGCGTGTTGGGAAGGTCATGGGCCAACATGGAGAAGCAGGGAGGCTGGAGAGAGAGCAGGTCAGTGAACGGGCAGATCAGAGCAACGTTTCAGACGGGAGCGGCTTGGTGTCCAGTGGGAGACGAAGCGTCCTAGTGACGGCCAAGTTCCTGACATGGGGGCTGGGCGGGCAATAGGCTGCCCCTCCAGAGAGGGAAGAGGGGAAACACACGGGGGGAGAAGCGAGGACTTGGGGACGGCCATCAGAACTGAAACACCCACGGTCATCGGGATAGGAGTGTACGCAAGGTCTCGAGCCCACAAAGCGGTCTGGGCTGGAGGTGACATGTGAAGCCAGATACAGGCGCGAAGACGGCCCAGCTCCAGAGGACGAGGGATGCTGGGGAACACAGTGCAAAGAGGGCCTAGGATGGAGCTCGAGCAACCACGAGCTGGGAAACATCGGACCAAGGAAAAGCAGCTGGGAAGACACGGCTGCAGAGGCAAGAGCAGACTGAGAAGTGACGTCGGCAGCCGGGGGCAGCAGTTACGTGTTGACCAAAAGGAAAAAGCCCTTCACAGTGGTTTGAGGGTCCATCACTTTTTAGGAATAAGTCCAGTCTGGATAAAGCCACCCCTCACATCGCAAGGGCAGAGAGAAATACAGAAGTGTGTAGAGGACCCAGGGAGCAGGAATTTCCTTAACGGGGCTGTCTACAACGCCACCTGTCACTGCAGTCACCGTAGACACGAGGTTTTCCCGCAGAGCGTCACGTACAAATGGCGTATCAGCACTCCATAAGCGCGTGTTTCTCCTTTGCACCAAAGACTGTACACGCACGCCACTCACTGGACCTCTCTGTGCAGACGTCCTCCCTATGTCGGTAGCCAGCCCTGGGCAGAGTAACTGAAGGGGGCTCTTCTATGCGTCATCTTTATCAATGGCCATCTTACCGCTTACAGTGGCCATAAGGCAGACATTTTGTCTGGCTCTTTGATTCCTAAGCGTCCTCGTGGAGAGGGGCCGGCTATCACAGCTCCGGGCTCAGCCAGAGAGGTGGTGTGGGGAAGAACCCACGGCCTTGGAAGGATACGTGACCTCAGAACTTGCAAGGAAGCCAGCTGCGAGCCACATCTGCGATGTACAATTATCCGGGAGCCACATGAACAAGTATAAAGAAACAGGTGAGAGTCCTTTCAGTGGCAGTGTACTTGCGCTACGACGTCCGAAATATCACCCCTGCAACGGGTAGTCCGTGTGAACCATGTGAGACCTACCTTCTTTTTCCCCATCTTATGTCACTGAAATCCCGTGTGTAGGAAAGACGTCAAATTCAACCAGACTCATCCGAGAAACCTGTCCATGCTTGTTTTCAGGACAAGGTAAAGGGAAGACCGTTTCTCCGAATGCTGTTATTCATTTGAAATAAATACTCCACTGTGAAATCACAAAAAAGAGTCAGCAGGACGGAGACAGAGGAGAAGGGGGCTGACGAGGGCCTTGGAAAAGCCAGGGTCCAGCCAATGGGGCGTCAGCATCAGCCAAACCAGCACCAGAGCCCAATTTCTAACCCCCCTTCCTTCCTCATGGTGCGTTTCCTCTTTCTCCTTTTAATCTTCCAACAGCCCTATGAGGAAGATGGGATCCATCCCATTCTGCAGATGAAGAAACTGAGGGCCAGGCAACTGAAATTACTTGCTCATTGCCAGTGACAGCTACTGGACCTGGACCCAGACCACGCCTCGCCCCAGCTCCAGGCGTCTTCAACCAGCTGCTGGTCAGGAACAGTCAAAAACTCCACAGTGAGACCAAAGCGAATATCAACTGAGTCGCTGAACACGTACCCACCTAATAACGTTTTAAACAGCACCTCCCTTTTCTACAGAGCTCAGTTTTCAAAACATGTGTGCACATGTTTGCTCACCACGCAGGGATATACGTGACTGCCTTAAGGAACGTTCTAAAGATGTCCAGCTACCGTCCAGAGGGCTGGCGGGCCACGGTCACGTCCCACGTCCTTCCACTACCCATGATGCCTCCCTCAATGATACCTGATTCGTGTCAAGTACAATTTTTAAATGTCAAGACTACTTAAAAACATATTTTGGTCTTTCCTCAAACTGGGGGATGCTCTCATATAGGGCACAGTTTTAATCAATCACACATGTGACTTTAGCACAGTGCTTTCTTCCAACCCTAGGACACAGGGGGGTCTCCAAGTGGCCTGACGGTACCCCCAGCTCTTTGAGGGCCTGGCTGCAGCCAATGGGACCCCTTCTCCTACAAATCAGATGTTCATGTGCATGCTGATCAAATGATACAAGTGTGAAATGTGTCCTCGGTCGAAGAAAACATCCTTTTTCCTGCATCAGCCCTGGCTGGACGAGAACGAAAGCAACTACCTGCAGGGTCTGGCCTTTGATTTGATACTTTACAAGGCAAGCCTACCAATTTGGGATTTCTTGGCTCCCCGTAACTGGCCAGAGTACATGGGCTTCTTAGGTCTTTAACCATTAACAATAGCTACTTACAGCTAGCACACCGATTTCCAACCAGGGAGCGAAACCTTCTTGGCCAATATACCTAAGCATTGCCGAAAGGAATAGGGCAACGGCCCAGAGTCACATTTTAATACCAAAGAACCTGGCTGTCAAGGTATCGATCACAACAAGACAAGTTCTGTTCCACTCGTGAGAAAAGAAACATATTGCAGATAAACACACAGGAAGCTTCAAAATACCTCCACCTGACCCCCCAGGAGCAGGCAACACATTTCAAAGTCCTTCCAGTAAGTGATTACTTAAGACTTGCACAAGTCTTCAGGAAAGAGGTAGAAGAAAAAGGAAACAAAGCGCGGGGTGCACAAATGCACCTCGCTACACAGCTACCTGCAAGCACGGCGAGAACCTGGGACCCCTGGAAGCTGGCCCAGGGTTCTCCCACGTTGCCCAGGGGCTCACCAGAAACCAGGACAGCCAAGCATCAGATTGTCATCATTAAGGACCAAGGACAGAGTGGTCACCCCTTTCCCTGGAAGTGAGTTTGCTCTTTATTTTTCCTTTATTCAACTGTCTACCAACGAGATTCATGTGAAAAAAGCCCTGCTGGATCAAAAAAATATCCTCCCACGTCAAGGATGAGAGTTGACATGTAAGGGCTCACGTGCTTCCAACATACCAGGTCACCTTTCCCACAGGAATTCAAAGCAGAAGGTCGGCAAGCTTCTAGCCCAGAAGGGCAGCGCTTCATTCCCACTGATTTCTAGTGTGTGATTTGAATGGTCTTGACCGCAGCCATGATGGCCTCCCACCAGCACGCCACCCTCCTGTGTTTGCTGAGAACCCAGATGCTACAGAAAGCCAACCAAAACCCCCAGCCCCCCTCCCCGCGTTCCACACATCCTAAATGCCACTGCCCCCACCCCGCAGAGCACGTGCACTGACGAGGAGCGAGGGGAAAGGAGAGGAGGACAGAAGGCGAGAGGCAGAAGAAAAAGGGTGACTTACTTTTCTGGCAGTGATTTGTGGTCCAGCAGCGGTAGTTATACTCATTGTTGATGGTGGTCTTCTCACACAGTGGCTTCTCCTCCATGGTCCCCGGACACAGGTCCCCGCATTCCTTCGGGGACTTGTTCCCCACGATGTAGTTGTTGGAGACGGCATCGAGGATGAGGGACCAGTCCACTGTGGACAGGTAACAGAGGTCGGCATTCTTCTCGATGCGGATGGCCCCCCGAGTGATGTTCCTCAGGTTGTAAAGCCCGATGTCTTTGAGGTTGGTCATCTCGAAGATGACCAGGGCGTAGTTGTAGAAGAGCTTCCAGCCGCGGATGACCGTGAGGTTGGGGAAGAGGTCGCCGAGGCTCTCGAGGCCGGCCACACGGAAGAGCAGCAGGTACTCGGTGATGACGGTGAGCTTGGGGAAGCGGTAGCTGCGGTAGTCCTCGGCCTTGGAGATGAGCAGGATGTGTAGGTACCCCTCGATCACTGTGCAGTTCTCCAGGCGCTTCAGCTGCTGGTAGTCGTTGCGGATGTCAATCCCAGGCCCGCAGACTGCAGGGACACAAGAAGGCGAGGGCGGGACACGTGTGAGTTAAAAAGAGGCCATTTTTGAAACAATTTGCCAACCCACCGTAGGGGCAGTTTTCAGGACATCTCTGTAGGATCATTGAAAAACAAGACTCCATTCTGCACGGCCGGCCGCCGTGCGGTGTGGGCTGCAGGCTGACTACGTGGGGAGCGAACCGGTCAGTGGGCATTTACGAAGCGCCGCCTGCGGGCCAGACGCCGTGCAACGTGCTCACCAACCATGGGAGACGCCATCCCCAACCTCTGAACATGCAAACCACAGCTCGGCCGTCAGGGTTGCACAGGAGCACGTACAACCCAGGCCAGCCGGACTGCACAGCTCCCCACCCCTCCTGCACAGCGCCGGGTCCCAACCGCTGAAGGACAGCTCAGCAGCCCAGTAGCCACAACTTAGTACCCCGTCCCGCCTCAAGGACACCCAGCTTTCAAGGCTGCACTGAGACTGCGCTCTTCCATGACTTGGAAAATAGGGACTCAAAGAAGCATGTGCCATGTTTCCTGCTATCATTTGACCTGGGCCAAATGGTTCTCCTCAATACTGCATGAATGGAGATAGAAAGACCAAGTTAACAGACAAAGAACGTGTGGTTTGTCCGAATCAAACAGGTATATCATCCCAACTTTAATGAAGTGTTTTATTAATCAAGAAAGCATACTTCTGGTAGACGGGTTAGGTAATAGACAGCAAATAGAGAGTAAAAATCGTCAATAATCTCAACAGCCAAAGATAATCACTGTTAACACCACCGATGCCAATTGTCCTTTCTGCATAAATAATTTAAGGTAAAGGATATCAGACAATAATATAACTTTCTCAAACATACTTCCTTCACTTAATGTTTACCAAGTCAACAAATGTCCTTCTAAATCCTCACCTTAAGAAGGAAACAGTAATTTCAGGGTATGCCTATACACCATGAAGTCTTCTTTTTTCTTTTTAACCAATCCCCTGTTGTTGGACATTTAGGTTACCTCCAGTTCTTTTACATCACAAACAATACCCGAGTGAACATTCCCAGCAGACATCCAAGACTATTTTCTTAGGGTAAATCCCCAGAAGTGGAATTGCTGGGCCAACGCATTGGCCAATTTTAAAGGCTTTTAATAAAAATGGCCTAAAAACTAGAAGACTTGGTTTTATTTTAAAACTTCTAGCCAGGCACACATGCAAAGAAAACCCTTGGTTACTCGCCTTTCCTGGGATATATATTTTTTAAATCCCGAAACCGAGCATTAAAGCGTCTCTGCAGAGTGAAGTCTTCTGATTGAGGTAATACACTCATTTGGAGGACACAGTAGGAGCTGCATGGAAAAAGTGCCTGTCCTCCGAGAAGACACATGGCTAAAACCCATGATACACCCCTGCCATCCAACGCAGGAGCTGGTAGTGGGTACAAGTCCACTCTAGTCCGGTGTGACTGCACTGAGCAGGACAGACAAGGGTCACTGTGGAGCGTCCTGCAGATAGAGGCCCTTTCTGCTCAGTGACCAGGGATGCTCTCTGAAGGGTGAACGGGCTTCAACACTGGACCTACCACTCCAGAGGCCAGAGACAAGGCAGGACGCGGTATGCTTAACGGGCAGCAAATGTTATGGTCAGGGACACAGACCAGCAGAGGAAATGGGGCACGTGAGTGATCCAAACCACAGGTGGGAATGAAGGCTTTCGTCTTGGGAACAAGGCCCCTCCTGAGGCTCCCAAGGGTGCTTCTACAGGATTAATCCGGTGGTCACTGCAGGTCAGAGACCACTGGAATGGAGAGAACCAGGTCTCCACCAGATGGCCGCCACCAGCACGCTCTCAAAATCAAGAACTGTCACCCAGCTTGAGTGTGAGTCTTTCTTTTTCCTTTTGTACTATTTTCCCACTCAGCCCAGCCTAAGCATTCAGACTCCTTCCACGCCGCTATAAATTAAGTCTATTGGTTTGCCCTTACGTAATAAACAGAAGTTTCTACGGAAGAGTACTTCATTCAATCTATTATTGCATTCAATGTGTATTTGATCAGATTATAAAGTGTTAGGCTTTGATTTGTTTGCTACCATTTGCAACAGACCAAAACATTCAGCGCCCAGGGAAAGAGCCAGAAGACGCATAACCAAAGTTTGCTGAGCTTTCATATCGCAATCCAAACACACTGGGGAGACACCAGCTTCCCTCTGCCTCCTGCCTCCCCTCCATGGCCCCCAGAGACCACTCAGCTAACAGAAGCCACACGACAGAGCCGGAACTGACAGCTCTTCCAATGAAAGAGACGCCTCCACACTGGACACTTCCCCCCCATTTATACAAGAAAAAAAAAGGAAGAAACGACCCACTTATTCCTGAAGAGACGATAAGCCCAAAGCCACAAAGGGCAGGGCAGGACCGGGCCCCCAGCTGTTCGGGATTTTGTGAGTGATAGCTTCGGTCTTTGGGATGTTTTGCGATAGGGACAGAAATGGGAAAACCCGGCTGGACGGTTTATGATAGCACCACGTTCAAAAGGCACAAGCCACAAACAGGAAAGAGACTGTAACGTGCTTCACTTGTGTTGCGAGATGATAGAAGCACAGGGGGGAGGGAACAGGCCACACCACGTGTGAAGGAGACATGCCCTTGCCATCCTCCTCATCAGTGATTAAAGGGCCATCGCAAAACATGGTTTCTCCCTTTTCAAAACCACAGATATCCAAAACGCTAGGAAAACTTGAGGAAAGGCCTTGGAATATGAGCGCTCAGGCAGGCCTGTGAAGACTAATCGCAGCTTATGAAACGAAGGCCAGCAGGAAGCAGGGGAAAGAGGACAGCTGGGAGGCAGGGGCAGTGGACAGGGACGGCAGAACCGGAACAAATGGAGGACCCCCAACGTGGGGAGCAGGGGGCATGGGAAGAGAGGAGGGTGGGAGGCCCTGTTGGCCTGGTACCCAGGTCAGGCCACCTCACAGGGCGTCAGGCAGGCGGTAGGGGAGGCCCTGGGGGGTAGAATTCACTTCCCCAAATAAAGTCTTTCAGTTGAAAGGAATACTGCTCCCCCCCAAATTCCTAGGTGTTTGTAAAACATCAAAAAGCAGAATTCCTGCTCTCAGGCCTGACGTGAGTCGCACAAACAAACTCTATGTATTTGGAAACTAAATCCCTAAGAACTGTTAATAAGAGAAGGGCTGATGAGAACGCCCCCAAGGCTGCACATGTAGGGATCTGGAAGAACTCCACAGGAAACCCAATTACAGCTTTCTTGTATGTTCTACATTCGGCACGATCTGGGGTTCTAGAAAACAGAACATGGAATGACCTGGGTCTATGGCCCAGAGTGCCATTTACGGGCTCCTGTTCGCAAGGGGGCACACCCCACCTCTGAGCCTCATTTTCCTCATCTGTACAATGGCTGTTACTACCTACCTATCCTAAGGATCCAGATACGTGCTTTGGTACCCTGAAATAACAGTAATAAGCTCTAGGCAATGTTACTACATAAATTCAACATTACTAAAAACATCCATCCATTCTGGTGCCCCAATCTAAATATTACTAACATACAACAAAGGGGGAGAAATGAGCAAAATCACCGATTGTCCTTCTGACGCCTTTCCTGGCAAGACCCTGCCAAGGGGCCCATGTCTGGGGAGGTCAGGAAGCCTTCTCAGATGATAGGAGCCCTGAGGATGGTCTGAAGCATGAATGGTGGAGGGGCAGGGCGCTGAGACAAGCAGAGGGAGGGGCACACACCCGGAGGTGGCTGGTGGCACTTCAGGGGGACCCCAGGGGTACAGCCCGTGTAGAGGGAGAGGAACAAGAACAACAGCAGGGCAGACACTAGAAGGTGGATTGAGGCCAGCGGGTGCTGAGGTCAGCTTTACCTTCCAGGTCCAAGGATAGCCTTTGAAATCCCGCGCGTGCACAGAGCCACGAGAAGGCTTGTTACAACACAGAGTGCAGGGGCCCGAGAAGACGCACGTCTAACAAGCACCTGCCTGACGTTTATCCTGCTGTCCTCGGAAATACTCCTCCCCCACCACCTGTCACTCACCTCCCCACCCACCCACCCACACGAGCGGTGTGGTACAGGTAAAGCCTGTACCTGTGTATCTTAATTGGATCTTCATTCGACCGGAAAAACCCCCAAGCAACCCAGACACTATGCTTGAAACACAGCAAAGCTGAAGGTAAACAGGGCGGAGAGGGGGTGTCTCCAGGTCCCGTGGCTGCAGAACCTGCCGTCCTGTCCCCAGATCATTCGAGATCTGAGCACACCCTCCATGAGATGAGCTCAGGGAAAGGGGTGGCGTGGCTTTTTCTCCGACCACTCCTCCTCAGTGGACTGCAACTAACCAAAAATCTCCGAGATGGTGAGGAGGGGAGGCAATGTTATGATAACAAACACTGATACTGCTTTCGTAGAATTTGTTACAGTAGAGTTGTCTGTGTACGTGTAAACAGACACATTCACGTTAAACGTTTTATCTTAACGTGTCAATGAGAGTAGGTTTACGTTGTACATATACGTGTAGCTCTCACACAGACAACAGTCCCGCCACCTGACACAGTCAGTAACAAATGCAATCACAAGAGCGTCAGCTACTGCATGACGCAGGTGACTTTGAGAACAGAAATGAAAACTTCAGTGTCATTTTCAACGTGCCAATTGTTCTTCACCGCCCCACATGACAGCCATCTCTACCGTACGTGGAACCATAAGCTAAAAACCCATGCACACAGAAGACGTCCTGAGGCGGGCCACATGCGGGCAACGCAGCAGGTGCTACAATGTGGCAAGGAGCTTCCAAAGATCAGGAGATGCTTACATCCTGCCTCCCCCACTGAAGAAACGGACACTCTTCCAGGAATGAACCCAAAGACTGGACGCAGCACAAGCCCCGTGTCCCCAGCACGTAAAGCATCTGGAAGCGGACAGGTGGGTACAGAACAAAGCTGGATTTGCTTCAGAGGAGGAGCACCAACTGTTTTCCTGGGGCTTCATGAAAACTATCTGGCCTGCTCTGACCGTGACACCAAATTCCTTTCTGAACGTAAAATATCAAAAGTGCACCATTCCCTCTAAGTCTGTATTTTAAAAGTGCCCTTCTACGAGCCTCTCATCTTTTCTCATGATTCCCAGTTCCGATGGCTGGTGGCCTTTTAGACGAAGGAGACTTTCGGATGAAGAGACTAGATTTTCCTGGTTATCCCAAACCACCACGCTGTACAGTCCTTCGGGGTGGGGGCAGCCTCCACCACCAAACAGGCAGCACCCCAACCTCCAAATGGTGAATCTGTGCGTCCAGCGGATGGCGCTGTGAGGCCCCCGGCACTGGGGGAGCTGAAGGGAGACCCAAGATGGGACAAGCACACTTGCTGCAGCCTGACCTGGAAAACAATGTGCTCCGTCTGCCTTCGTTTCGCCTCCCTCACGACTTCCGTTTCCTGCTCAGAACCAGGCTAACCTTCCCGATATAAGCCAGCCCTGCGGCCCCTCCTAGCTCACTGGTCCCCTTTGTAGAACAGGTTACATCACTCCAGCTAAGAGCTCACATCCTCATTTCTAAAGTATGTGACTTAGCGCTACAATGTTCCAGTTTCCTCAAGTGACCCGGACGCCTTCCGTTAGCCGGTTATCCAACCTAAACAAACAGATAATCGGTGCAGAAACCCCACTTCTCCGTGTCCCTTCTCCCCCCTCCGCTGCCCCCACGTGAGCACGCGTGGCACATTCTTCCTGGAGGTGGTGTGAATGAATTGCTGCGGCTTTGTATCTGACCTTAGAGCCTTGCTGGGAGGGTTGGGGGGGGGGCGGGGGGCTAGTCCCCAGGACCAGGTAACTCTTGGTCCCATCACTAACCCCACTACTTGGCCTGCGGCCGCTCACCTCATTGCTCTGCGTCTCAGCTTGCTCATGACTCAGGGGGAGGGCTGGGACTACATTTATTCATTCTTCCAACAGATATTTCTTAAAACCATCACCGTGTGATAGTTAATATGTACCTTCCAGGTGCCAGGAAGTCCGCAGTGCACAAAACCAGCACACTCCTGCCTTCATGGAGCAGTCAGGCCCAGGGGGTCTAAAGCCGCCCCACGCTGTGTCCCCCACGGGCTGGATGGACACCCAGACCAAGATGATACCCCTGCTGGAGGCCGAATGAATCCCCTGTGCCCACCACGGAGAACCATCACACAGAACACGAGAGGAGACCGGCTCTCTGACGCCCATCACAGGGGTCGTCCAAAGCCACACACAGCAGGAGCTCTCAGAAAGAAGTGTGCCGGGGAGCAAGCTGCGGAGGTCAGGAGTAACCAAGTGGGGCCGTCCCGTCTCCCCCCAGCCCACCCCCAGAGTCAGATTGGAGCAGCGAAGAAGGAAACGGTGGGAGAGCAGGAAGAGGCAAGGCATACCATGGGAAGCGGGGAAGGGCAAAGGAAGGCATGGAACAGAAGCCACTAAAAAGCCAAGGGAACACCCAGCACTTAAAAAGCAATGGAGGGTCTGGGCATGAATGGGATAAAAACACGCAGTTCGGGAACAGTCATTCTGGCCCTGGGTTGTAATGGGATAAAAACATGCAGTTCGGGAACAGTCATTCTGGCCCTGGGTCGTAACCCACCAAAAGCATAGGGGGTTGTACACCCATCTCCACGGCACCGTTATTCACAGGAGTCGAAAGGTGGAAACAACCCAAGTGCCCATCAACAGAGGACAAACAAAATGTGTCCTACGCATACAACGGAATATTATTACGCCATAAGAGGGAAGGGAATTCTGACACATGCTACACACGGGTGAACCATGAGGGCATTAGGCTGAGTAAAATGAGCCAGTCACCAAAACGAAAAACACCATATGGTATGATCCCACTATGTCGAGGGATCAAATTCATGGAGACGGAAAGTAGAACAGGGGAGGGGAGGAAGGTGGGGAGACAGCGAGTTGTTGTTGTTTAATGGGTACAGCGTTTCCATTTTGCAAGATGAAGAGTTCTGGAGATGGGCTGTATAACAACGTGAATGTACTTGACATGACTGTTTACTTAAAACTGGTCAAGATGATTTGATGTTATGTGTATTTTGCCACCCTTTTTTTTTTTTTTTTTTTTAAAGGGACAGGGGAAAACGTTTCCTGCATTTTATTCTGCGCCTCATGTGGGTCACACCAGGGTGAATGGGTGGCTGCAAACGGTCCGGGCAGCCCATCCACATCCAAGGACTGAGGAAAGCAGGTTCGGCCACAGATGGGGCGGGCATTTAGAAATGTCACCAGGCCCCAGCACAGCCAGAGACGTCCACACACAGCGGGCCCTCAGCAAGAGTCTTGCACAGACTCCCCAGGGAAACGGGCTCTGGGCACGCGAGGCAGAGACAAATAGTCAGACAGGTAGGCGTCGGCATACACTTCTATGAGGGCTGGGCAGAAGCTAAAACCCCACAGGGAACCCACAATCTCTGCGAGGTAGACTGTGGCTGAACCACACCATCTGATATGACTGAGGGCAGAATTCTCACCCTATTTCATCGACTTTCTAACTCTGGGTATTCGCGGGGCGCTTCTCACTGCTAGATGCACCTGCACCTCCACAGAGCTCTTACCTTATAAAATGCGGTGGAGGAGGCATAGGGCCCCATCACGCTCCAGCCTGTCCCCCAAGCTCCTGCCCCCCTAAGTCATCACCCCCACGCTTGCAAAGGCTTTGCATCTTCTACGACATATACAGTTATTCTTCTGCTCTCTACACGTCCAGATCCACCCCTCCCCCAGAGGAGGGCTGTGAGTTCCACTTTGCACTTTGCCAAGCGTCTGGAGGCTGATCATATCCCAGGGTCCTTGGTGGAAGCATGCAGTGATTTGTACCAAGACCAGGCAGCTTCGGCAGTTGGGGTTTTCCCGTCCCCTAGGGACAGCAGCCCCAAGGGAACCACTGCCTGCCTCCTGCCTCCCCTTCCAGGCCCTGGCTCCCCAAAGCATCAGCTAACCCCTTTCTCCCCAGCCGCTCAATCCTGCTCTCGTCCGGACAGCGGCCCGACACCCGAGCCACCGGGGCGTCACGTCCCCACTGTATTATCCAGCAGTAGTATCACCCGAAGGCAGAAAGGAAAAGAGACACAGCTGCAAAGTGGAGCTATGGACCATAAAATAAACCCTGAACCATCATACACCACAGTGATGGAAGTTTGGGAGGTTTGGTTTCTTAAACCATAAGGATGCTTTAAATTGTTAGATGGGGAGGGCACTGGATGACGTCCACGGTGCCTTGTTTAAATCCGTAGCCTTGCTGACAAGGTGAAGCAATATGAATTATACTTGAATAGCCTGGTCTGTGCAATTCACTCTCCGAAGGGATGATTAATGAACAGCATTGGGACGGTCTCTAGAGAAAGACCACGGTGCTCTTTCTACGTCCCCATGTTTCAACATTTTTTATCAATTACTTGAATGATGGTGCAAATAAAGTGTTGATCTAATGCGAGGCTGACAAGTCTCCAGCAGCAACGGCAAATCCACGGGATGACAAAGGCAAGAGCTAAAAAGATCAACAGATTGGAACGGCAATCGAGAGGAAATTATGTTATTTGGACACTTGGGTGCAAAAAAAAAGAAATGCACAAATGTAGGAGGTGTGAAAAAGACTTAGGAGAGTTAATTGGATAGAACTTCTGTGTGTGATGATGGGGTGCTGTGACCGCCAAAAAAAAGTCAGGTGGTCTTAAACGACACTAAGGCATAGTGGAGCGAGGGGTCACAGGAGAGGACCTCCGAACTGCGTTTGTGTCTCCACACTTTGGAAGAGAAGACAGTGGATGGGAGGACATCCCAGGGACAGCCAGCGTGCTGCGGGGAGATGAAATCCATCTCCCGGGGAGTGGCTGCAGAAACGCAGCACGTGGGGGGCCCCAGGGAGAAGGACTGGTCGGTGCGCTGTGCCCCTGACAGGGGAGGGGGACCCAGAACTCACACCAACACAGAGTGAGCGCTTTGGGCTCATCTCAGAACACACAGTAGGATCGATCTGAAAGCAGGCAGGGCTGCCGAAGGACGGAATAAAGGAAGGCTTGTGTGCAGCGGCACGTTCCAGAGACTGTCCGGACTCCAATGACAGCTGGTCACCTTTCCAGATGCTATTTGTCCCTGTTTCCGGCTGAGGAAAACAAGGCTCAGAAAATACCAACTGAGCCACCTGGGGTAACTCCAGGGGTCAGGCTGGCAAGGATGCTCCAGCTGGGTCCCTGTGCCTGCGGGGTGGGGGCGGGGGTCTCCCCCACCGACAGCCAGGCGCCCATCCTGGGCTCCCCTTTAAAGGCTTCGAGGGTAGACACCTCATCAACCCCAATGCCCTGGCCCCTCATAGGAAGACAACAAAGGAAGCCTGTAAAGATCCTTCCAGATGTCCCCACCCGTATGTAAAGGGACAGACACTGAGGGGGGGGAAGCCACTATTGTGTCTGGCCCCCTACTCCACTGAAAAGCAGACAGTTGCCACGATTCCTCTGCAGAGCATCCAACTCCTGTTTGCTTTTCACAAACCACGGGGGACACGTCGAGACAGAACACACAATCGCAGCCGAGTCCAAGGGCCCTCGCTGCACAGGCCCTGCTTGTTTCCCGGGGAGGACAACTGCTGCTCACCACCCTCCCTGCGTTTCCATGAATCACACGCCCACCTGCAGCTCCACTCAGACAGCTTTCCGTCCACGCACCCTTCACGCACCGATCCCACCTCGAAACGGGGCAGACTTTCCTCCGCCCGTCAGAGACGCCGGTCCCCAAGACGCCCTTAATCTGATGCTGAAAGGCAGATGACACAAACACGCCCTGAGGTACAGAGACTTTACCACCCACTCGTGGAAAAGAAAAATCTGTATGCTCTTCCACAACCATCGAGAAGCTCTTTGTTTTCTTTTCTTTACAAGTTCAGGTGGAGAATAGTATAATTCTCAAGTAGATGGAAAACTGACAAGCACCAGCGGCTCTTGCTTTTAGGGCCAACCACGTAGTGGGGTGTGAGGGGCCAGAGGCAGCCACCAGCATCTGCTACCCCCCACCCCAAATCAAGCCACCCGTTCTCACCCAAGCCTTCTGGTCGAGCAGACTTGGGGGTGCTGGGGTCGGAGCCGGCTGAGGTCCCAGGGGAAGGGGGCAAAGTCCGACCGCCACCTCCACTCACTCTGGGAAGGTGGCAGATGTTCACAAAGCCACACGGGGTGCAACCGGGGTCCCAGAGCCTGTCCGAGGCTCATTCTCATTGGTGATGGGGTCATGGGCACACAGGATGGTGTCGTGAAGCATTAAAGAGCCTGGCAGGGCCAGTACGTGGGAACACAGGGTGCCGTGGGCTCAGCCCTCTAATAAGCTCCAGTTCAGTTTCCCTGTGCCGACACCAGCACACACTGTGTTACCTGCGCACAGGTCGGCAGCACAGCACGTCATGCAGACAAGCGCTATTACACTAAAACAAAAAAACACTATGGAGACAGAAAGCGTGGCAGTTACGTGCAAAAGGATACATGGAAGTGCTGCTTGGTGCTGGTGACAGACACATTTCCAAACGGTGAACAGAAACGCCCCAGCAGCAGCTGAGCAGCCCCACGTGGAGGGAGTCAGTTCTCCCATTTCCCCTCCGTAGGAGAACGCAGGCTGCAGCCCTGAAGAATTCTACCCGAGAAAGGAGATGACCACTCTATCAGGAAACAAAGCTCGGGGACGTGGCCTCTGCTGGAGGCGGGGGGGGGGGGGGGGCAGGAAACCAGGAGAACGGAGGGCCGAGTCTGCAGCTGGACAGCAGCCACACTCAAGAGCTGTGTGGACCAGCCTTCCCAGCGACCCACATGGAACCTGGCTCAAAGGATGGCATTCAAATGCAGTTGGTCTGCAAAGGAGATAAAAGCCTCAACAGAAGCCTCACACCTCCACAATGGGATGGGACGTGCTGCCCCCACATGCAGGTGGCACCCCTCACCCGCCCATGGCCAGCAGTACCTCTGTGCCTGCTGCCATGTGCCCAGCCCAGACCCAGCCCTTGAGGCTTAAGGCGTCTCCCAGGCACAGCCGGCAGGTGGGCGGCAGGTTCGTGGGCAGGAAGTAAAGGGTGTTCCCAAGGGACCGGGCAGGGCTGGCGGCTCGTCCACCCAGCCCTGGGATTAGGGGACACCACTGCCCACACTCTCTAGGTCCGTGCCTTGGGCGAAGGAACAGGAGACAAGGTCCTGGCCACAGGTAATGACCCTGGAGACGAAGGACCTCAAGTTGTCCCACAGCTCAACCAGCCAGGCCCACGTCACCTTGAGGCCCCTCATGCTTCGAAGATGTCTCTCCCCCGCCAATAGCCTCCAAACCCTCAGGCAGAGCCAACAACTGAGGGGCCCCAACTCGGGGTGCCACGGATTCAGTGCTTTCCATTTTTAAAAGCTGGGGCCTGTGCTGTGACCAAGGAAAATGTCGTCAGGAGCGGTTGTGAGAAAGAGTTTTTAGATGAAGGCTTTGATTCCTTGAGGGGAGAGCCTTCCGTTGTTTATCTATCCATCGGAGCTTGGGACTACGCAGATGTTTATCAAATGTCATTGGAGAGCCCCGTTCTCGTGGCCCCCTGACGTGAAGGTGTCCGGGGCACTGTAAACACACGTGACACTGTAAACACACGTGAGGACATTTTTAATGTATAGGATTAGCAAAAAATTACAAATCTCGTAACGCCGAGCTTGAGTGAGGACATGGGGCAACGGGGACTCCCCGACTTTCAGGAGGAACACATGTGTATAGACGTTTTGGAGGTCAGCGTCCATCCCCAAAGCCAAATGCCCATGACCTTGGACCCAGGGGAGCAGGCACAGAGACTCTTCTAGGGACCCGTCCCTAACATAGCTGGGGTCAACAGATAAATGTCTAAGTATTCCCTAGAATCTTATTTGTAAAATCAAAACCCAGGAAACAACCTAAAGGTCCACCTTTGAAAGAAAAGGCAAGGTCTCCTTACAGGGATCAACACAGAGCAATGAAAACGAACAGAGTGTCACCAGGTTGCCGAGTTTTGTAAACGCTTTCCAACAGAGAAGACCCACGAAGACCCCCTCAGCCCTGGTGGAGGTTATCGTCCCCGGGGATAAGTCATGCTGACAGCATGTTCCCTGGATAGGTTGACAGGGAGGGCACGTCACCTCTGGGGTCTGTCCCCTTACCCCTCACCGCCCCACCAAAACCCATAATCCCAGTCTGACCGTAGAAAACCATCAGACAAACCCAAATTAAGGGACACTCTGCATAAAACCTGACCAGTGTTCAGCAAAACTGTCACGGCCGCCAAAACCAAGTCTGAGAAACTGTCATAGGGCAGAGGAGGCAAAGGGGACATGACCACTACATGCAAAGCGGGATCCTGGGACGGGAAAAGAACACTGGGCGATGGGTGAGATCTGCCCGCATCGAGCGTTGGGGGTAATTAAATAATAGGAACGTCGGAAGGCTGGTTTCTCGGTTGTGGCCAACGGACCACGGGGATGAAGGACGCTAACCGGGGAAGCGGTGAAAGGCTCTGTAGGAACTCTGTACTGTCCTGGCAGCTTTCCTAGAAACCTACAACTATTCTAATCAAAAAACAATTATTTAAAAATAAAGAGAGAGAGCGAAACAGGACAATAGGGATTCTGCTTATGTTTTGAAGAAACCTATCCACGCTGCCCTGTGGCTCCTTTGCCTGGTCACCTGCCCACAAGTGTATATACACACACGGGAGAAACCACCGCGAAGCAAACGCGAAACTGTGGCAGTGGTGACCTCTGGGGGCGGGTGGGCGGGGACTGACAGGTGCCAGGGAAGGACAGGGAGAGCCACCCTCTATCTACTCTGTGCTGCTCGACTGTTTCACCTTTCACAAGGAGCCTACCTTCACCTATTACTTGCACACGCAAAACCATTTTAAAAACAACGTAGATCCCTCTGCTACAGGAAGATAGCCAAGATACATTACATTGAAAAACCACTAATTGTCCATTTGCGTGTAAAATACCCAGGACACGCTGTGTTGGCTCTGCAGAGTGACTCCGTGCAGAGCTTACCTTTGGGGAGTGGGATGAAAGGGGGGAGCGTCCTAGGAGAGAAGAGTAAGGGGGGGCCTGACACGGACGCTCCTTACCTCCCATCTAAGTGTTTTACCAGAAGTGTGTCTTTTTTATAGCAATTATCCTCAAAATGACAATGAATCCACACAGTTCATGCCTTACGTGTTCCATTTTTTCAGCCCCAGACCAGATCCAAAGGAGCCAACAAACACTTTGTAATTCTGCTTCTAGGGCCGCCCCCCCAGCCCGGACCCCCTGCCCACAGCCCAGGGGTCACGAGAGGTGGGAGGAAAGAGCGATGGGGGAGCACGCTCAGAGGTGGCCCCCGGTCCTCAGTCACACATTGGCCGGACCGCTGGTAAAGAATCTCTCTGTCCAACAGGGTCTGGCGGGTATCACGGCAACGGGAACCTGGCACCTTGCACCCATGATGGCAAGGTGCTCACATGCTTTCTGAATCACCTTTCAACTAGGAGTGCACAGATTTCAATACTTTGGATTCATACTTTGATTAGTCGATTTATGCCCACTCCCTGGGTCCCCAACTGGGGTCTCTAAAAGCCTCCCGTAATGTCCATAGCTGCTTCTCTCTGCAAACAACATCAAAAACCAACAGAAAGAATGGTAAGCGATCCAGAGGGAGGAAATAGCCCAATGAATATGAAAAACGGCGATTCCATTTTGCATTTAAGAGCAAGTGACTTAATTTCACTAACATTGATTTTGCGCGGAGCAATTTAATTTGGCTAACACTGGCTGAGTTTCTGCTTACTTGACGGTGACATCTAGGCAAGCCACAGTCACCATCCACTGCACAAAGGACGGGAGGAGGTGATGGGGGGATGTCCACACAGAGATGCTGATGAGTGGGAAGCATGCCACCCCTGAGATTAATCCTGGTTTTAGTTTTTAGGTCCAGGATCTCTCCGAAAGTCTGATAAAAGCTGGACCCTTTCTCAAAAAGAAAAAAAAAAAAAAAAAAAGATCACTAATCCATAGTCTTGAGCCTGAACCACCTGTAAGGCCATTTTACAGATGAGTAAACTGAAGTCTAGAGAGAGAGATGAGGTGACTTTGTCAAAATTCCCCACAAGCTGGTGGCAGGGTGGAAATGAGTGCCCTGGTCTCATGCTGCCCAGCATAGATGTTTCTAGAAAACCTGCAGCAGACCCAGCAGACGTTAGCCTTGGCCCTCCAAAACATTCCCACATGTGCCCATGCGGCACAATGGTACGGGCAGGAAATAACAGCCTTGTAACATGCATACCCAGATGACAACCTGTGCAGTGAGCAAGAAGGGGAGACCCCCACTATGTATTGGCCACTGTGAACTTGGGCCAAGGCTGGAATTCACAACCCAAACCTTGCTCTCTACCCATCTGCCACAGTCGTTGGGGGGCATCACGGAGAGCGGGGAGGGCCAACTCTTAAAATACATGTTTGAAGGGACCCTGGGAAGACAATCAGCAAATACAGACGTGGTCAGAGCCAGTCGGGGCGGCTCCCAGAGGCCCAGGAAAGAGGCTGTGGAGGACACAGAGCTGTCCGAGGAAGAGATGCCCCAGAGAATATAAGGAAACAGATGGCTGCAGGGAGCCACGGACAGAAACCCGGGCAGACCCAGGGCCCCGATTCGCCATAACCCCCTGCACTAACCAACCCTAGAAGCTGGGGTTTGTGCTCTTGTAAGTTGCAGCCCCAGCAAGGACTCGGGGGTGGGGGGTGATTCCTGGGGCCTAAAGAACACAACACCCCGCTGCTGGGCTCATGTTTCCACCAACCAACATTTCCATTCACCACCGGAAATCATGGCGCTGTTACCTGTGAGTTCAAACACAGCCTCATGCTTTTCAAAAGCCAACAGTTCCAGCTGAAAAGTCAAATGGAATTCTGAGATGCTAGGAACCAACCTTCAGATTTCCAATCAAGCGAAATTCGACCCTCCACTGTACATCGGGTGGAATGGCCAAGAAGTGGATAAATTAAACTAATATGAAACTGGTTTCCACTTAGGTCTGTAATATGACTGGGACCCATAAAACGGACTTTTCTCATTACACTTGGCTGAAGAGCTTGTTTTAGATGAATTTGCAATTTTCCAATTATGTTAACAAACGGCACCCAATTATGTGCAAGGGGCAGGACAAAATCAAAGGCATGAAAAATTCAGGCAGGGAAAGATCAAGTGTGAAGGGTAAAGCGAGGAAGTACAAACATACAGCGTGTGGAACATACAACATGGGGCCCAACTCCTCACAAAGTATCCCAAACAGCCTGAGGCTCGGGGGATAACATAATTTGCTCCAAATTAATCACTAAATATCGGCGCTGGGTGGAATACAAACCCAGATTTACAGAGGCCAAACCCCATGCACGCCACGCTCTCACCCATGTAGGGTCTCCTCTGGCCACCAATTTTTCTTTCGACTCTCCAACCTGGAGCACCCCAACGGCCAAATTTTGCTTCTTTAATAAAGTTCCCTGCCCTCATCTGGATAAGCTTTAGTTATGTTTGTAAAACATTCAGGAAAAGCCATAAAAAGATCTTCACTGAGGGTTGTGCTAAGGATTAAGTATTATTCAATAAACCACAGCGTGCAGGTTGCCAGCTGACGTCTAGTTATAACCTGGAAAGCGCACTGGCGGAATACGTTTGGGTTTTGGGGGGCGGGGGGGTTCTATTTCAATTTCTTGGTATCATTTACATTCATCTGCCTCCCCCCCTCCACCATTAAAAAACGTAAAACAAAGAGAACTACAGTTAAGACACAACCAGAGTAGGTGGTAGCTTATTATGATAAACAAAGTGACAAAACATTTTTCCAGCTGTGATAAATGTATTTAAGATCGATCGTAGAGGCTGTGGGAACTACAACTGAAAACGATCAAAATTACAAGTTGTTTGTAACACAATTTACGTCTTTGAAGCTTTTATTTTTTAGGCAGAAGTTGTCTCACGGAAGAGATCGTTTCCTTTCCTTTTTTTCAAATTTGAACTTCTTTTTTTTTTAAACTTGTGACTTTTTTGAGGCTGTCAACACATCGAAAGTGATTTAACAACTGGCTAAAGGATGGGTAGCGCCTTCTGCTAATGAACAAAGCATGTGGTTCAGCTCAGAGGCCAAGGTGGTAAAAACGCTGCTCAGCGCGGCCTCGTCAGCCTCCAGAACTGGTCCACGGATCCATACCTGCCAGGTGGTCACAACAGGCGCATTTCATTACAGCTCAATATTCTGAACAAGGCGTTCCATTAACAGCTGTCTCCGTGTCCCAGAGATCAGAAGTAACAGAGTAAGAAGAATGGGGCATTCTGTCCAGATTTCCAAACATCCATGCCTCTGAAACCGTTTGGTTTCTACAGAGAAGCTTCCTTTCCCTACTTTAAAAACAATAAAAAAAAAAAAAAAAAAGCACACACACGTAACAAAAAACTTTAAACAACAAACCTCGCCATCCAACTGTGACTGATGAGAGGTGCTTGTGAAACAGGCTTGTCAGATGCACTTATATAAAATGATACCCACTTGATTGCAATTTGTAACAACCCTAACATCTTAAAAACTTCAATAGAAAGCAATGTCCTCAACAAACAAAACTGTTGTGCATTAAACCAAGCGGAGCTAAGATCACCTCATCCCTTAAACAACGGCGGAGGGGAAGTTGGATCCCAGATGCTCACACAACACCCGTCCCTTTGCAGGACCCAGGGGACTTGCCAGCAACCTCCCTGCCTTCTGAGCCTGATGGAGGAGAGTCCACGGCGCTGGATAACATCAGATTGTGAAAGACGTGGTCTGCGAAGCGGAACACTTTCCTTTCTGAATCCTAACATAAACAGCCAGCTCACAGGACGAGTCACTGAGGGATGCAGCCTTGAAAAGGCACTTTGTCTCCTTTCTACGTCACACACTCAAACCAGTCAGATGTCCCCTAAGCCCCATGGCAACCCGAGCCCACCTGTTTTAATGAACACCTACTATGTGCCAGGCACTTCGTCAGACCCCAGGGAAAGAAAGAACCTGTTCCCTGTGCTTAAGGAGCCCCTATGAACAATGGGGAGGAGAGAAAGACAAACCAGCGTCCCAGTGCTGTGGCGCTGGTGACGCTGGATACGTAACACACGTACATGTAGGTAGGAGGTCACTGATGTGAGAGGTTAGTCACCTCTGGCAAGAGGAACGCCGCCCAGGAGCCTCCTCTGAGTAAAACACATAGCAAGAAAAGTTAAGTACCATAACCACTTATTCCAACGGAGACCCGCAGAAGACACTCAATATAAATTTAAAAAGCAACCCAGAGAAAGATACTAGTCTCTGTGTCCCTAAGGAAAACGGAAAAAATGTAGACAAGTTCTTCAATTAAACCTCCAACATGTCTGAGTCAACTATTTAAAGAAAAAGTGTCTCCTCTTATAATTACATTTGACACTTTCCCCATGAAAAAAGTAAAAAAGAAAAAAAAAGAAAGAAAAGCCAAGAGCACGGAAATCCTTCTTCAGAGTGAAGGTCGTCTCCTTGGGCCCTGAATGCTACACTAGCTCACCCAACGGGAATACCCTAAGGCAGGTGGGCGTCTTTCTTTTGGAATGTTCCAGCCCCTCTGGACAACTCAGGTCACCTCTGTCGATGACAGAGTCCTGGTATGATGTGGGAGATGGGACTTACACAGAACCATACAAAACCACATCACCACGGAACGCTTTCTCTGGCCAAATGCCCGCGGCAGGCCCTTGCAGGTTTCTGGGGTGCAAGCCTGCTCAGCCACCGACCGGGTCGTTCCTTCATCAGTCCTGCCCCTAGACGGACTCTGGGCCTGAGACCTCCGTAGGGGCAGCCACCTCCTTCGTAATCACGCTCCACCCTACCCAGAAAATCACCTCCTTCAAAAAAGTGAATACAACGACACCATTGAAATTCTTAATGGATTTTTCATGACGCAGCAGAGATCAGGGTATTTCTCCCCAACCTCACTCCACCCATGTTAAATAATGGCAATCTCCTCATGGTCGCATATGCCAAACAATAATTCCAATAACATCAGAGGAAGACCCTAAATTCAAGTTAGTGTCTTGGTATAGGTCTAAATCAGAGACATGAACAGAATTTTCCAATTGAACTGAGCCAGGTGGACCTTTACCAAGACAAGGGATGAAACTCTCCACTGAAGCGAAGGGCGTGTCACAATCGCTTCGAGAATCGCCCTGATGTTGGAGCGAGAGCTCGAGAGGCCCCCAGCCACCCCTCATTATACCATCACCCAAATCTATACCTGCATTCACAGCCAGGAACCCCCTGAGGCCACCCAAGCTGTTTTCCGGGGCTCTCCAAATATCCAGCAAATTGCAACACCTGCTCAACTTGGAGGTTTGTCCAGGGGTAGCTATCCTTTGCAATGAACCCAAATATGCAAGCAGCTTCTCTCCATGAAGCATCCAAAGTCAACGCAATACCCATTGCACAGACTGTAACCGATGAAACCCTCTCTGTAACTATAGTAACGGCGGATAGTGGATGCAAACACAGAGGCAGAGAAGCAAGAATTCAAGAAGAGGTTGTGCGTCATGTGCCAGGTAGATAGATACGCGAAACAGGTATGGTGCAGACAGAAAGGCACCTGCCCTTGAGGTCTACTGGCAAAGTAGGCCTGTAATGAGACAGAATCCTAAATAAACAAAGTGCTGTGGACACTTAAAGAAGGAAGTAATTAATTCTGCTTCTTTGGGGGAGGGAGAGAGGGAAGCACAAAACAAAGAAGGCTCTGGCAGGTCTCACCAAGAATACAAGGGAAAGGCAACAAAAAACAGAAATGAGAAAACAGATTCTCAGGAAACTACCATAAAGAAAATACTACAGACAACTGAGCTAAAATTTTTGAACGTGATGAAACTGATTCGTTGGAAATTTTTAACTTACCAAAATTGATTCAAAAAAAAAAAAAAAAAAAGAAAGAAAGAAAAAAAGAAACCCAGAACAGACCAATTCCCATGGAATACTTTTTTAAAAGTTGTTACAGAATTACCATTTTTAAAAGCGTCGGCCTCTAACTGTTTAACAAATGAATTCTTTCAAACCTTGGAAGGATAATGTATTGCCACACTATATAAAGTGTTACCCTGAAGAAGGCACAAAGGAAAGTCAATTCATTTCACAAAGCGAGCATAAACCTGATAGCGAAATCTACAAAGATAGCATATAAAGAGAACCATAAAATTATCTCACTTAAATTTAGAGATAAAAATTTCTAAATGCAACGTTAGCAAACCGAATGTAATTAGGAATCTAAACAATCACCCACCACAACCAAAAACAGTCTAGCCCAGGAATTTCAGGAATTACTACCAGGTACTCTAGTCCCCGATCACATTAATAGGTACAATAACAACAGCTGAACCTAAAACGGATGACAAAATGACATCTGCTGATATTCAGCACCCATCCCTAACAAGTCGCCCATGAACACTAGATAGTTTCTTCTTCGACATGATGAAAATTTCTTACACCAAAAGAGAGCACACATACTGAGGAATATCAGTGGCATTACCATTTGCCGAAAAAGACAAATGTGCCCATAACCAGGATTTAATACTATTCTGGATACCAGCCAGTGCAACCAGGGGTGGCCTTGGGACTCAGTTCTGACCATGGGAGGGAGGGGCAGCTGGCTAAGCAGGGCTTGCAGGCACATCATTCTGCCTTTTTGTTTGTATCCCTTCGTCCTTCTTCCTGCCTGAAGCACAAATGTGATGGCTGGAGGCAAAGGGGCCATTCTGCAACCATGAGGACAAAAGCCACAGGACAGATGGAGGAGCAAAACCCTGGTCCTCCACGCCCTCTCTGAGCACATGCAGTGGCCACAGCTCTCTTCTCTCTAGACTTCGTCAACTGGAGAAAACTCAGCCCCGACTGCTTAAACCTTCATTCGTCAGGTTTCCCATTATTTGTAACCATTGATATTCCTAAATGACACCTACCTGAAACGGAATTAAGAGATATAAACATTGGGAAAATGGAGACAAAAGTATCCTTAGTGGTTACCAGTAGTTCTCTGTGTAGAAAAATCAGGAGAAGCCACTGAAAAATTATAACAAGAGCAACTAATGAATTGTGTAGATACAAGATAAATATGCAAAATACCGTAACTTTCCTCACACACGAGCAATCATCAGTTAAATGATATAATGGGGAACAAAGACGCCTCCCACGTTAGCAACAAAAAGTGCTAATTACCTAGGAATAACCCAAAAAGAACAGTATAAGACCTCTATGCCATTCTGTAATTTCTTAATAGATAAATAAAGGTTGAATAAATGGAGAGCCATGAAACGGCCTTGAATGAGACGGGTCTAATATTTGGAAATGTTATTTTCTCCCCAATTGATTAACAATCATGACCAAAATCCAACGGATTTGTTTTCTCTTTTAGGAATATGTTGGAGAAGAAGACGTTCAAAACCGAAACACAATGCACACATGCAAAGCGTCATCGGAAAGAACGCTGCACATGCTTTTAACTGAATGCAGATTCCTTCCAGAGTGTGTTAATACGCCTACGTGAAGCTGCTATGCGTAAGACGGCATGATTTAAACACCAACAGCACACAGATTTGTGTGAAAAGACAGCTTTAAGTGGATCCCATTAGGACCAATAACTGATGGGTTGTTGTTTTTTAAGGTAGTTACTATTATGTGGTGAGATTTTGTAAATAAATCATATACAAAACAATCACCACCTAGAACCGGGATTCTTTGTACATTGTCAAATATCCTGCAAAACATAAGTTAGAAATAAAAATGTTCCACATGAAAATAAATAAATAAATAAATCCCCTAAAAGAAAATATATTAGATAATCCAGTGAAGAAAAAAACAGCACCATGCTGGGGAAACTAAATAATCAACAGGGACATGTCTTACTTAATTTAAACACAAAATAAATCCCAGAAGCATTAAAGAATTAAAAGAAAAAGACAAGACATAAACTAGATGTTAATAGGCATAATGAGATTTAACTGGTTTTGACATGAGTATAAACTTTCTAAGCAAAAGGATTGATTAATAACCATAATGAAGAGACTGCTATTCTATAGTAAAATTAAAATGAAACACTGGATATCTCAACACGTAAAAAAAAAAAAAAGCAAATCAGGAGGAATATTTGCAATACAGAAAACAAGGTAAAACACCTTTATAATAGAGAGTTCCACACAAATCTATAAAAAAAATTGCACCAATAAATACTCCAAGTGAAAAATGGGGGGGGGGGGGAGTGAAGATCCCATCAATAATTTTTTTTTTTTAAGAAAAGGAAATTAAAACAAGTGAGATAACAATTCTTAAATGTTAAAATTTCAAGGCTCAATTTAGCACTCGCTACCAGTAAAGAGTATGGATAGCAGGCATTGCTACTGGGAGTTTAAACAGTTTTCTGGAAAGCAGTTTGGCAATATTTATCAAGGATCAAATGTATGCATGGTTAAAAAATTCCAAGTACTCCATACTTTCAATTCTTAGGAATCTAACCCAAAGAAATACAGTATACACATCAACAATAGCACACGATGATTTTAATCACATTATTTTTAATGGCAAAAATCGTAAAATGCTTAAATTTAGCAGTTATTATCATTTTAATTTTAACAATTTCATTAAAGACCATATTCCAGGTGATAAAAATATAACGTAACCAATAAAAATTCACAATGTGATGCTAAGTGGGGAAAATCAGGGGGAAAAAACTATATGTATATAATGTAACACCCATTTGAGTTTTAAAAATATATAACTACACACATAACTTAGAGAGAAAAAAGACCTCAAGAAAATACCATAAAATATTTACACTGGTTACCTCCAGATTGATTGACTAACGATGATTTTTATTTTACTTTTTTCCTAACGATATTTTCTAATTCTCCCCTAATAACCACTTATTACTCTTATAATTTGAAAAAAAAAAAGCAATAAACGTAATAATTGTAGTATAAGGTGGCAGGAAAATGTGTCCGTAATTAAAGGTTCATTGTTCATCGCGGCGGCACATTATTTTTAAGCAGGTCAAATATGTGAAACTGTTACGTTGCCATATGAACACGATTGTTGAATCATTCTGAGCTAGTATCTGAACGCTCTAGCTGTAGGCCTCTGACAGGCGGCAATGAGCTAGACTGGGAGCACAGTAAGTGGAAGACGGCAGGAAGCCTGGCTTGGGTTAGGAACTTGACCTTGATCTTAGAACTAGCTGGACCTCCATGTCTTTCATTTACATTCACAGAACACCCACCACGTGCCAGGTACCGTGGACCCAACAGTGGACGTGGTTCTTACTACCATGGAGCTTACAGTTTCTCTTTCCAAACTCTGAAGTTAAAACAATCATGAGCATTGTTTTGCCCTATTGGTATGTGTGATTATGACCTGATCATAAATCCTGTTTCGATGCAAGAATCAGATACATTGTACAGTAATCATTACACCGTGTGTCTAAAATCCAGTCTCTCCAAAGACTGAGACTTTATTAAACATACAGATTTGCTAGAATCCATAGCGAGGCTTAACATCCTGACCATGCAGACAGCACCACTGACTTACGCTCTCTATTTAACCTGTCTTAAGCTCTCCAGATGGACTTCACTGGACCAGAGACACGTGACTCCAGTTTTCATAAATATTTTTTAGAGAAACTGCGAGCGCAACGCGAAGTTCACCGGATGAAAATCGAGGAGGGTGCTGGATGTCGAGGGAGAAACAGACACTGGCCTCAAACACACACAGGCAGAACTCATTAGGAATGCCAGGCACACAGGGGTGCTTCCCAGGTATTTGCACAGCAACTTCTGCAGGTGGACAGTGTTTTGCAGAATGGACAGTGACCTTTAAAAGCAGGTGCTGGTCCGCTAACCCGCTCCCAAGACCTCTATACCATCAGCAGAAATTGGCCAAAGATGAGCCCGGAAATGCCCAGCTGTAATTGCAGAGCATGTCGCCTGCGTGAGAGATTCCAGCCAACGCTGCCTCGTTTGTTACAAACATAGGTGTTTCCAAAGGTGACCTGTAAGGCCACTCTGAGCTAGAGGTCTTTCTGCTTGAAATAAGATAGGTAGGTAGGTAGGTACATAAGTAGGTAGGTAGATAAAAAAAATAAAAAGTTATACCCAGGGAGTTGAGGATTTTTCTTCCAATTTTTTAAGAGACCTTCTCCCCCCCTCAACCAACAATAAATAAATAAATAGAAATTCTAACTACTGTGTTTCCCCAAAAATAAGACCGGGTCTTGTATGAATTTTTGCTCCAAAAGATGCATTCGGGCTTATGTTCAGGGGATGTCATCCTGAAAAATCATGCCAGGGCTTATTTTCTGGTGAGGTCTTATTTTCGGGGAAACACGGTAAGAGACCTATTATGAGCCACCAAGGAAAGACAAAACAGAAAGATATGTCTCCTCTTTATCTCTAGAAACAGTCCCCCAGGACACCAGCGGTCCCCTTAGTAGAGCCATTGTCCATATCATGTAAAACCACATGCACCTCCAACCTACAATAACCTCCAGCCCCGAGAGAACCCCAGAGAGGGCAGGCACAGCATGTAGCACGCTCCAAGCGGGCAGTGCACCCCAGCACCTCCAAAGAATGGTCATGAAGCTATACCATGGAAGCCAGACATTGGGAGTTCTACCCAGAAGTATTTGTGCTATTTCTCAGAGTCACTAGCTATCCTGCTTCCACATTTTAGGCACCTGGATTGGGGGGCAGGGAGTGGGCTGTTGGGGGAATCCATATACCACAGAGGAAATGATTCTGGAACCAGAATTAGTTAACTCTCTCAGGACCGCGTGGGCAGCCAAGACACTATGCCTTTAAAGCTGAAAAGGTTTTTGTATTTCTCAAATGTTAATGATTTTTATCAAAAGTTAGATTTTCAAAGAAAAGGAATACAATGTGTAGCATGGAAGCATTTGCACTGGGGACACTTTCTCGCTGACCCCCACTTTAATGAAAAGGGTGGATGAGAAACATGAAATTTGACATTCCATCATTTCCTTGAGGACTTTGGCTCTTTCCCCCTAATTGCAGAAATAAGAAACAGTCCCACTTCTTTCATATGCATAAAGTGTCATTTGTACCTGAGTAATTCTTTTAAAAACAAACGTTAACATTATGAGGGAAACTATTGGCATTGTGGAAAGCGTCTGGCTATCTCACTGTTGCTTGGATTTTATGCACATACACACCATAAAGCTAAAAAGGGACGTCAAGTTTAGCTTGTACACTTCTGAGCTGATTAAACTGACGTTCTTTTAACTTATCACCTGCATACAGCCTGTCCAAACGAAATGGTCTCAAGAATTCCTTTGAAATAGCCCAAACAAGAGCCTCAACTTGCAGAGCTATTTTTCAGAGCTCAATAGAACAACAACAGGAAGTAAAACTTCTGAGATGGGGATTTCGCTATTTATTTTTTCTTTCAATGGCTGCTTTTAAAGGAGAGAGAGAGAGAGAAAGAAAGAAAAAAAAAAGTCTACAGGCATTACAAATCCTGGACGCTCTGAATCAGAAAGTGCGGGAATGGCTGATGCTGAAATGGCCAGCTTGAAACCCTGGCTCTTTCATGTAGTCAAGTCTCCAGGGCCAGGAATGTCAAAAATCTTAGGCATTTTGCATTATTTTCTGAATCTTAAAAGAGCTGAGGCTTGCGAGAGAAAGGCCAGGGAAAATTAACCTGTCATAAGCCCCTAGCCCTCTGGCCCCGACCACCACACATACCTTGCCCCATAATTAAAAGCTCACTGGGAACTCGCCGCCTACAAATGGGGTTTTGTTTAAGATGCCGCTGAGAAGAGGGTGAGACAGAGCAAATGGTTTCCACAAACAGACCCCACGCCCATGCTTCAGCCTCCTCATTCCTTCCCAATGTTGAACCTGCGGGAGACTCGGGACCCTGAATAGTTCACATTTCAAGACACCCTACAGGAGATGGAAAACAGTGGTCACTTTTGTTTTCAGGAAAGACTATACCTGATCGATTTTGGTAAGTCTGAGCACAACGCAGAGGCCCACAGTACACAACTGCATGAATGCATTCAGACCTGCGGTTTTGAGGGGGTCACGGCTCTCATTCTGCCCCCCCTTACCGAGGGAGCTCTCATAGCAGGGCAGGGGGCACTTGCAAAGTCGGCTATTGCGTCAACACGCAACACCCAATGTCTGCAGGGAGTTTATTATGCGGCTCAAGGGGAAAACAGTGCACTGTCATCCCTCTCCCAAAAGTAGTAACAACTCAATCAGAAACTTCTTCCCGTTTCAACTCCAGAGAGCTCCCCGAGCTTGTAAAATATTCCCAATTATTTGCTATAGAAATCAAACGTACCACCCCTACCAGCAGGTTGTACTGGATGACAGGCTTTAAAAACTGTTCCTCTCGGGTGGAAAGCAAAGAACAAAAGGAAGGACATAAAGTCATTTCTACTTACTTGTGTCAGAGGTGATCGCTTGGGAGGCGTTTTTCCGGGGTCCCAATAGTGAAGGTGCCATAATCACACATGACCTGAATGTTCAGAGTGACAAGGGAGGGGGCCGCACAGGACCCCCAGGACCCAGCCTTCCCTCGTCTCCTCCACGAGACGTTCACCAGCTCCCAAAAAGGCACTGGGTTATTTCACAAAGACCAGTAGCCTCCAGGGTGTTGCTTTAACTTAGTAGAAATACGAGAACCAGTCTTCCATGAACTGCTTTTGCCATCAGGAAACCACGCCCCTAGGCCTGGCCTCTGAGGACCGCCAATCTATTCCTCACTACTACCTGAACAAACCTTCCTCTCCAGCCTGGCTTCAAGCCCCATCCCGTAATTTTGAAGCCCTGACCTCAGTGCATTCCCACGCGGTCAGATACTGAGTCTCCAAATACCTCCATCGTGAGGCCTCCAGGATTTCTCTGAGCAACAGGGCCTCTTCCTCAATTTCCACAGCCCTTTCCCACCCGGCTCATCCGGTTCTCATTCACAGCAGTGCCTGCTCCTACCCCCACAGCTGCACACACCTCATCTCCTCCCTGACACTGTAAGCTCTAAAGGCGAGAGCTGCGTTCTCCACACCAACCCGCCTCCCGCAGGTCCACGACCCCCATTTGTCTCTCTCCAACTGCCACAAGACCCAGTTCTCTCCACCCAGCTCAGCTCAGCGTCCCTCGGGCCCGATCTGCCTCCTTTCCTCCTCTGCTTTGGAGTAAAAGCAACGCCAGTAGCTCCCACTCTGCTGCCCACTGTAGCTGACTCCACTCTCATGCCATGCTCTCGCGGGCACCCTGGGAAAGCTTGGCACCAGGGACAAAGCCAAAGCGAGTGAACACGACCCACTGCCCCTGCCAGGAGCCAGAGCACCCTCCATGTCCTGTGTGGCTTCCTTGCCAGGTGGCCAGCCCCTGGGGCCCAGCTCAGGACTTGGAACTGAGGGGCCAAGCGGGGTGCACAGGCCTGGACAGGCGCCCCTCAGTTTCCACCCCTACCTGGCAAGGCTGCCACGGGGGCTGAGGGCAGGTTGCGTGAGTGCTTTACCCACTGGCGGCCCTGAGTTCCCAGAGCCAAGAAGAGGAGGTCCCAGTGTCCGGCTGGTGAGCTGCCCTCGACACACGGCCCAGGGACCACCTAACACTCCACCTGCTCCATCCCTCAGCTGGTCAGAAGCCAGAACAGCCACGCACACATGACTGTCGGAGCAATGCCCTGACCACGGAGGGAACGGAGGCCCAAGCGGCCGTCAGTCCCAAGCCCAGGGCGGCAAGAAAAGGGTGTGACTTCCCCTGATGTGCATGCACGGAACATTCCGGAAGGTGTTCAGGGAGAAAACCTCACATGGGCTTGGATCCTCTTCATTTCAACACACGGCAGGGGTTCCAAGAAGCATGACGAACACCCCTCGCAGGTTTCAGACCCGCGGCTCAAAGGCCGAGTGGCCGCAGCCTGCACACAGGGAGGCTGGGTGGCAGAGCCTAGAGACCGACTCCTCCGGCTCTACGCTGCTCACAGGATTACCAGGAAAGCCTGATCGATACAGATTTGACCGTCATGGGAGTGACTCACCATTAAGTCCTGCCCAGCTTAAACCTCAGCTGCGAACAGAAACAAAACAACATAATAGCCGGCTCAGATTTAAAATAGCAAGCACGGCTTGTAAACAGCTGATACTTCTTAGCAAGGAACAGTCACCTCCCCGGCCTTCTGGGTCTGCGGAGAGAGGAAGCCCCACTAAGTGCGCGCGCTGGAGGGGGCCGCAGTGGCAGGTCTGTCCTGCTTGTACAGACACGTCCCCCTCCAACCCACTGATGGCGGTTTTCGTTTGCAGAACAGACCCTGGGGAATTGAAGATGAGGGCCTTTGAACTGAATTCCACACATCCCATAGGTGCGTGCCAGAAACTCACCGTTAAGCTGCCCTGGTGTAAAATCCCCTCCCAATTTAAAAATGACCACTTTATCCAAAAATTGGGAAATGGGTCACGTGAGATTTCCCCATCCCTGTGTTCCTCTCAAACAGCACTCCCTTTAAGAAAAGCAATGGGGTGCACAGAAGACAAACAATACATCTTAAACATTTGGCCAGAGTGGCTGAAGGCAAATGTGCCATCTTGAAAACGTGTCCTTACTGGTACTGGCTGCCATGTAATTGTTCAGAATGAATCTGGAAGCAACTCTCAGAATTGGGGAAGAACGTCCATACTATAAACAGAGTCCCGGTCTAGAGACGCCTCAGCTACGGCACGTTTCCCCCTCATCCGGGATTGCACGTTTGTGCCCCCCGCAACTCCCGCCACCCAATGTGCTGAAGACCTCACCCCCAGTTGGATGGCATTAGGAGGTGGGGCCTTGGGGAGGTGACTAGGGTTAGATGAGGTCATGAGAGTGGAGGCCCCATGAAGGGATTAGTGTCTTATAAGAAGAGACCAGAGTTCTCTCCTCCCTCTCTCCCTCCCGCCCTTCCCCTCTCCCTACACCATGTGAGGGTCCAGTGAGAAGATGGCCATCTATAAACCAGGAGGCAGGTCCTCACCACACACCAGATCTGCTAGCACCTTGGATTTCCAGCCTCCAGAACAGTGAGCAATAAACAGCTATTGTTTCAACACCCGGTCTGTGGTATGTAATTTGTTACAGCAGCCCGAGCTGAAGCAGACATGCTACAGCTAAGAAGGCATCACCACCCCAGGGAAGGGGCACACTTCCCTCTCATCACGTGAGGACACTTCCTGCCCAGGGACTTCGGCTTGCTTCCAAGACGCAGGGAAATGCCAGCCCAACTTCCAGACCCAGATGAGCGGCTGGCAGCCAGCTTCCTCCCACAGGGGCACACACCGAGAAAGGCTGCTCTCGGAGCGCAGTGGAGAAAACTCCTCTTGCAGCCAGACAGGCTCAGCCATCTCCCAGGCTTGTTGGAACCCAGCCCTGACTCCTGGCTGAAAGCTCAGTACAAAGAACCAGCCACAGAGAGTATCTGCTGGGATGGGGGGCAGGCAGCACGTGGCCTGTGCTCCCTCCCCAAGCCTGTTTCCTCTTCTGAAAAGCAAAGGCTCTGGCTTTTCTCGCAGTTTGAGATGCTGGCATTCTGGCTTGCAGAGGTCAATCTTTTTCCTATGGAGTGGGGAGTCGGTTTGCAATTAAAAAAGAAAAGGGGGGGCCGGCTCTGTGGCTCAGGCAGTTGGAGCTCCATGCTCCTAACTCCGAAGGCTGCCAGTTCGATTCCCACATGGGCGAGTGGGCTCTCAACCACAAGGCTGCCAGTTCAACTCCTTGACTCTGGCAAGGGATGGTGGGCTCCGCCCCCTGCAACTAAGATTGAACACGGCACCTTGAGCTGAGCTGCCGCTGAGCTCCCCGATGGTTCAGTTGGTTGGAACGTGTCCTCTCAACCACAAGGTTGCAGGTTTGACTCCCGCAAGGGATGGTGGGCAGCGCCCCCTGCAACTAGCAACGGCAACTGGACCTGGAGCTAAGCTGCGCCCTCCACAACTAAGACTGAAAGGACAACAACTTGACTTGGAAAAAAAGTCCTGGAAGTACACACTGTTCACCAATAAAGTCCTGTTCCCCTTCCCCAATAAAAAAAACTTAAAAAAAAAAAAGCTGTCGAAACAAATGAAAAACTTCCAGTCTCATCTACAAGAGAACCAAATACCTACACAAACCTCTCTCCTGAAAAAATAGGAAAATGCAAAGGCAATTACCCGTCACATAATAAATTTCATTTGTGACTAGACGACACGAGAGTGACTCCGGACTTGCTCTCCCTGAGAGGAAAACATGATCTGTGACACTCCTGTTACAGAAAGCAAAGCCATCCCGGTGACTCAGCTCCAGTCTCGGCATTTCTGGTGAGGCCACCCCTGACCTCACACCCCCCCACACCTCCTCCCCCACGATGCCCAGTGGCACCGGAACACCCTCAGCTCGGCTCCTCCACTGGCCACCACGGGCAGCAGCAGGTCTTCGTATGTTTGCCCTGCTACCCTCACAGTGTACACTCATGGCCAAACCAATCCAGAAAGAAGTGTTTTCCTCTCTAATTGAGGTAGAATAAACATAAAATAACACTTCCCCTTTGAACTGTTTTTAAGTGTACAGTTCAGTGGCATTAAGTGTATTCCCATTGTTGTGCAACCATCACCACCATCCATCCCCAGAATGCTTCCCATCTTGCAAAACTGAAACTCTGGACCCATCAAAACGACGATTCCCCATTTCCTCCTCTCCCCAGGCCCTGGCCAGCACCGTTCTACTTGGAACCTCATAAAACTGCAACTACACTGTGTGTGTGTGTGAGAGAGAGAGAGAGAGAGAGAGAGAGAGAGAGAGAGAGAGAGAGAGAGAGAGAAGAGAGAAGAGAGGGAGGTGAGGGAGGACGGGGGAGAAGGGGGAGAGAGGTGGAGAGGAGAGGGGGAGAGAGAAAAGAGGGGGAGAGACGGAAGAGAGACTGGCTTGTTTCTCTTACTGTAACGTCCTCCAGGTTCCTCCATGTTGCAGCACGTGTCAGAATCCCCCTCCTTTTGAAGGCTGCCTAATATTCCACTGTGTGCATACACCTCATTGTTAAATCCTTCATCCATCGATGGTCCCTCTGGCTCTTGCAAACCATTATCTGCTGCTATGAACATGTGTCTATTTGTCTCCCTGCTTTCAGTTCTTTGGGTGTTGACTCAGGCGTAGGATTGCTGGATCAGACGGCAATTGTACGTGTCATTTTTGAGGACGTGCCGTGCCGGCCTCCACAGCGAGCGGCTTCGTTCCCAGCACCACTGCGCACGAGCCCCAACCTCGTCAGCACTGTGCCCACACGTGTTACTTTCAAGATTTTTTTTTTTTTCAGTTTCTTTTTTTTTTTTTATTAAATTTATTGAGGTGACAATTGTTAGTAAAATTACATAGATTTCAGGTGTACAATTCTGTATTACATCATCTATAAATCCCATTGTGTGTTCATCACCCAGAGTCAGTTCTCCTTCCATCACCATATATTCGATCCCCCTTACCTTCATCTCCCACCCCCCACCCCCCGCCCCCGTTACCCTCTGGCAACCACCAAACCATTGTCTGTGTCTATGAGTTTCTGTGATAATCGCCATCCTAATGGGTGTGAGCTGGAAGCTCATTGTGGTTTTGATTTGCATTTCCCTGATGATTAGTGATGTTGAGCATCTTATCATGGGCTTGTTGGCCTCCAGGAATGAGTTTTAAACCAAAGGTACAAACTCCTCCTCCTCAGAGAGCTTTTCTCACAATAGTACTACCACTTACCTTGAGCTGTCTCATTACGTTGGTTGAGTAAGTGGTTTGGATTCAATACACATTTCCCTTGCAAACACCACCAAAGGTGATGGCCCCCCTCGGGAGACCACCCCAGCCCACCCAACGGGCTACGGAAGCAGAACTAAGCGTGAGTCCTGATCCTGGAAAGCAGAGACCACGTGCCATCCCAGGGAGCAGCTCTTCTCACTGTTCTAGAGGAAGGCTTGCCAGCAACACCTTTACTAATCAGGCAGTTTCTGTGTCTGACTCCCCACCTGACTGGGCCTTCTCTGGGGACCCCCATTTTCGCAAGCAGTCCTCAACCTACAAGGTCCACAGGTTCGCAACTTTCTCCACTCTCCATTTGAAGCATTTTCATTAGTTTTTCTGGATAAGTAGATCATGCTTTTCAGGTCCTGTGTCCTAAATTTGTGCTGGGGACCGTGCAGATCTGGTTCGCCCCCAGAAGACCACACGATCCCTAATTACCCAGTGACCCCTGGGGCAGACAGAGGGTGCAGGAGGTAGAGTATTCACGCTAGTATGTGAATGACTCCTGTCAGTCATTTGTCTCCAGTGACCAGGGCCTTTCTTAGGATCCACACAGTCCCTCTCCTGGAGGGGCCTCTTCCCCGCCCTCCCTCAGAGGCAGGTGGGTCATCAGGAAGAGAGAGGAACTCAAAGGAGAGAGGTACTTTCTATCCCCGGAGAGGAAAAGCCTCAACAGGGTATTTGTGAAACTCTCTCTGTGGAAAATGAAGGTAGAGCCTTATCGTAAAGGTCAGAAAAGGCAGATGGAGCTAAGAGCAGATCACGAGAATCCGTAAGTTCCCAGGAGGGTACTTTTCAGGAAGTAAACAACTTCTAATGAGGATTGCCTCCACCCTTAACAGCAGTCACAGCTAACCCCTTGTGCTTATGACAGAAACGTCATTCTAAGGAGTTTATGTGCATTGGCTCGTGAAATACTTGTACCCATCCTCTGAGACGGGTACCATTATCAACTCTCCCATTTTACAGCTGAAGAAACTGAGGCAAAGAGAGTACATCAGGGGTCCCAAGTACAGCCCATCCGAATTCTCATTTTGAGAAGCTCTGGGCTCTAATTCAAATCTCAAAAGGGAATTCATACCATCAGACACGATTGGGGGGAAAGCGGTCTGGGAAACCACAAGGCGTCCTTTCCAGTCACGGAAAAGGAGACGCTTGGATCTGCTCACTCAAACAGGTGAAAGCTGCTTTTAACTTCAGACTTCACTCTGCTGATAGCAGGAAAGTAACACGCAAGCCCCCAGGCCAAACGCCATCACCCTCCCGGAAAGCCTCTTGCATGCAGTGTTTTTCATTTATCCAGTGAACACAGTTTTCTACCAGCACCGACCCCAAGCTAAGGACCAGCGACTGCTTCTCATGGAGAAGAACTAGAAGGTGCCCAGGCGAGTTAAACACAGAAATCAGTGTGCATTTCAAAGCACCCGTAGCAAAGCCCGGACAGACCTGGACACAAAGCTGGCGTCCCCTTTCCTACACATCACTCAGGCTCCTCTCAGCCAGGGTGGGGAGGGCTGGAAAGAGCCTGGCAAGGACTGCCAGCCCGCAGGGGGCAGGGCCCCCCCACTCCTGAACCACAGGGTGACACCCAAGGCCACTGTGTACCCCAGCCCCGGGCCTCCTTGGTCAGATGAGTCATCTCTCTCTCACCTGGGTGCCCTTGGAAAATTAGAATGCAGGGCCACCAGGGGCTTAGCTGAACAGGTTCCGCTTTACGTTTAGAGGAAAGTAATGGTTGTCACTCCCCCTGTTTTAACCCTGGTCCTGGACCTTACCAAGTAGCCCTGACGGCCCTGACACAGGTGAGTGCTCCTCCAGGGACCTTTCCCAGGGTCCTGAGTGGACTCATTGGCTCACACAGGGCTTTCTATCTCCGGGTCCCCCAACGCTGACCCCACTGAGCAGGCCCCCAGCTTACCTTCTCATCAGGTCCACTCGAATGTACAAGAGACGCCAAAGCCCCCTCTACCCATGGCCAGGCCTCTTCTCCTGGAGTGCTGTCCCCTGGAACCCCAGGAGTCAGATGTCCTCCCTCAAGCCTTCCCAAGCCCTTCAGCAGCCAGACAACCCACCGCCTGCAGCCCCCGCACTTCTCCAAACCTTTAATCAGCTTCCCATAATTCAGCACTAAATACACATCACCTGGGACTGCTAACCGGAAATTCGCCTTTTCCCATCTGAAGAGTAAGCTCCCTGGGGGTGGGGGGGAAGGTAGGGGGGAGATCACACGTTTTTCATACGCTTTCCTCGGAACCAAAAGCAGGGCTTGTATCACCCCCGCCACCCTCCTCCTGAGGTGTGGACATGACCTTGAATGTAAGGATCCGAGGGAACTGACCCAGGCAACTTAAAGACAACACCCAGATCAGACTTCCTGAGTTCAAACCTTCCCTGTATGTGAAAGAAGGTCTATTCTGGAGCCGTGACAATGCCCGGTGCTGGGGGAGGACTGGTGCCCCAGAGAGAGGCCAGCAGGGCCACCATGGAATGTGGACACAGAGAAAAGCATCCATTTGTTGGATGCTTACTACCTGCCAGTTTTGCTGGGTGCCTTAAGTGGTTGCCAGTCCTAGATACATTATTGCCAGCATACATTATGGCCAATCTTAGATACATTGTTGCCAACATACATTATGGCTACTCTTAGATACATTGTTGCCAACCCTAGATACACTGCTGTCTGCACTTACCTCATCCCTAATGGAGCAGAGCTCTGTTATCCCAAACTACAGATGGGGACACTGAGGCCTGCGGCTCCCTTTCCCATAGGCTCCCCTGCAGCGGAGAGACAGCATCAAAGGCAGCGCTGCTCACACGTAAACCCCACCGACACTGGCAGATGAAAGGCAGGAGAGGAGCTGCACGTGCGTGTCCTGGTGAATTCACATCCACCCTGGTCAACATTCACGTGGCATTTTTACAAGAGGCTCTTTTACAAGCTAAGCTTGAAATGAACATGCCAGGTCCAAATGATCGTGTTTACATTTTCTGTAGAAATATCCTGCCTCACAAGTCTCCTCAGCAGCATGAAACTTTTAATGATAATTTCTTAGGTGTTAATTACGTTTAGGAGTCCTCTTCACACCACCCCTGACAAGTGAACTTGGCGGGGCAGGGGGGGGGACAAAGGGCAGGAGGCAGGCTTCACCTTCTATAAGGGCGTCAAAGGCCTTGACCCGAAAAGAGAGGGGGCATGAAGTGATGAGAGGCCTTGAAGATTGGCTACCATCCCTGCCAGGATCCAAGGCAAATGTTTCCTGGATGCACCGAGGAAACAGTGCAAGACATGGAAGCAAACACTGTTTACATTGCTGCTGTGGGTGCAACCAGCCCTTCCTAGGAACTCCATCCCTCTCAACCTTCTGTCTGGGGATCTGAAGGTTGGAAAGGCCATGAGAAATGACCCAGGCCCAAGGAAGAGAGCAAGCAGTGAGCAGCTTCAGAGGACGCTCCTCTGCCATCAGGCCACACGAGGACGAATCTTCACTGCCCACCTGCCTTCAGGCACCCAGATGGTTTCAAGCCCATGGCCACACAAACTGGTGTTGATGAATGATTCATTCTATCCTATCTGGAGGGAACTCACAGAACAAGACCTCCCTCCACAGGGAGGAGGCGACCTTGACATAGGACTCACAAACTCACAAGTGACGTGTCCAGGAGTTCTCAGATTGTTATTCACCTCAATGCGCAAAAAAGCCCAACGAAACGATGATTTTAAAGATCATTTTATTGCTTTCACGTTCTATGCAGTAGTAACTAGTGTGACAAAATGTTTTGGCTGCAGAGCTCTAATGACAAGATGAAAATACATTTGTTGTAAAGGTTTCAGAGTGAATGGATGGGGAGGGGGCAGAGAGTTTATCCCTTTAAGACGTCTTCTATTTCTTAAGGTCTTCCTAAGAATCCTGGAAATTCGAAGAGGACCTGGTACCATTCCCTTCTTTGACCAGTGGGGGAGAACAGTATGGGGGTGAGCCACTAAAAGAGGTATAAAGAGAGTGCTATGGGACCCTCCTTCATGCAGAGCCCAGGCCACGGGAGAGGGTGAAACTGCAGCTAATTCTTAAAAGAGTTTGCCAGAGGGCCAATTGGTCCTATAGCTGTTCCAAACAGGGGGGCTTCCACAGCAAAGAGACTTGGGTGAGTCCAGCCTGTTGCACAAACAGCCAGAGGATGTGTTCAAAGTGTCTCAGATAATGGCGGGTTGCATTCCTCTCCTGGAGAGCCAAACAAATGACTTCCAAATTAAAAATAATAATAGGCAACCACGGGGAAATGAATCAAAAACTTTCAAAATGTAAAACTGAATAACCACCTGTACGATACGTATAGTCTCCACAAAGAAAGTGGCTTCTGAAAATACCAAAAAAAGTATGAAACCAAATACAAGAAAACGAAACACAATACAGCCAATGGGAGACGCAAAACCAGTAATGGAAGTGTGTGTTATTATTCTCTATTAGGATTTCTGGCTGGTGAACATCTTAAGTACATCTAATTGCCCAAGGGGACACATAAAAGAATGATAATTAAAGTATTACCACATACTTAAATAGAGCAATGGGAAGTAAATACCTTGGTATATTTTTCAAAATGAATCAGTAGTGTTTTAAAAAAAAAAAAAACACAAAAAAAACCTCTCATCTCAAAAGAAACAGTTTAGCATTTTTCATTTATTAAAGTCCTGTAAAGGCACCTGGAATCCTGAATTGTAAAAGGCCCACTCGCAATAGTAACTCTGCCAGAGTTGTTTACACCATTTTGAAAGACCGTAAGTCTCTCACGCTAGCTGACATAGGACAGCAACTTTCATCGCAAAGCATTTCCCAATGGTTATTACAGACGGCTGCAGCTTCCACACTTTCCTGCAATGGGCTGCCAAGAAAGCAAAACCTAGCAGAGTTCGGGTGGGGAGATCACTACCTTCCAACCTTGGGGCGCTGTGAACTCGGGCACCCCACAGGCTGAAGTTCCTTTCTGGCCACTAGATGGCGCCTCCGCGTTAGTGAGGTGGGCAAAGTGTACGCTGGCCGCTTCTCAGGCACTGGCAGACACTGACAAAGGAAAGGATTAAGGGAGAAAGCATAATAAACAGATCTCCGAAATGGAAGGTGAACTGCAGGAGCTGGCCACTGTTGCCTGAAGAAATGTAAAATCACACAACTGCGCTTCACAAGCAAAATGCAATCCTGTTAAAGCACCTTAGCAAAAGCAAGTTTTCTTACAGAACAAACATGTAAGGAGCACCTACTATGTGCCAGGCTGTCACATTTAAATGACAAGGGCAGTCAAGTATCAAGTGTGTCCTATATTTCTGGCACTATGCAAAGAACGTCTCTTTTCTTGGATACCATGTCCATAAGAGCGGTAAAAAGCCAAATTTGGTCTGCGTGGCCTCTGTTCTAAACACTTGATGTATGGATTAATTCACTTCATTTTTATGAATAACTGTATGACATACGTTCTATTCAAATTATAATTTCACAGATGAGGAAACCGAGGCACAGGAAGAGTCAACAATTTGCCTGAGATCTGAGCTACTCAGGGGCTGAGATTCAAACCACAATCTTTGCCTCCGCAGGTTTCTACAGCCTCATAAAATGACAGCTAAGGTACAAGGTAAAACAAATCACTGTTACCCGGCACAGTCATGGTTACGAACCCAAAAGGAGTAAGGGGAAGTCGGGTTTACAGACGTGATAATTTAGAAAAACTTCACGGTAATCTAGAAAAGCTTCACGGAGAAAGCATCTGAGATAGAAATGAAAGGAGGGCATCTCGGATCCATTAAAACCACAGAAAGGCATTTGGGGGTAAGGAATTCACTGGCTTTGGTAAGAAACTGTCCTGCTTTTAGACAGTTATCGTCGGGTCCCTATTTTACATATCTATCTGAAACCTAGAGATTTTTAGAAATGAAAAAAAATTACATTTGCCCCCCCAAAAAAAAATTTTTTCTGACATTAGTTTTCTAAATAGATTAGAAAATGGTTTTGTTGTTGCTGTTTAATAAGAAAAAGAGAAAATTCTCCCCAAATCCCTTTCATTCTCTGCATTTCTGGTGAGACTCAGGAAAGTTAAAGAACTTCTTCAGGGCCAAAGAACTAATGGGTGGTGAAGGGGAAACGAGAACCAGGTTTGACCTTGCTGGGCTAAAGGGCAGCACTTTCCACTGTTCAGTCTGGGGGTGGCAGAGCAGTCAAGAGGAAGAACATTCCAGGTCATGCACACAGCAGGAGCAGAACCATGGAGTCAGGAATGGGGTGACTTACTTCCCACACAGCTCCAGAGCAGGTACTGGGGAGTGCTGGGAAATAACACGGGATCCCCATAGCAGAGTCTGAGCAAGGGCGCATGACAGCCCAATAGGAGGGGACTTGGTGCTTGGACCAGGATCCGACCACAAAAGGCACAGGCTGAGAACGGGGCCTGGCAAATCTATCAGACCAGGGAGATGGCACCGGAGTCAGAATGGCCGGCTCAGAGGCCAAGCGAACATCTCCTCACAGAATCCATGCAGGTCTGAACTGGACGAGGGTGTAGCCAGGAACAAGGGGCAAATCAGGGCAAGTGACTCAGTGAGGGAGAAAGGAGACATTAATTAGTCAGTCTCCCTAGAAAAGGACGGGTTGAAGAAATGAAATTTAACTAGAAATTCCACCCTGATCCAACACGTGTTGCAAGTACGTTAGAAAGAAAATCCCAAATATACTGCCACACCAAGCATTTCCTGTAAATAGGACTTCCTATAAACTATACCACGCTGGGCCCTAACATATGCCATGAACTCATTATCCACCGAAATCAGACAACAGAACCAAGGAAAGCTGAACAGAAGATCTTCCTCTGTGGCTGGTCTCTTTGTTCATTTGTTTGCATGACAATCTGTGCTTCTTTTTCAAATCCTGAGTCTATGAGCTTGGGTAAAATCCCACTACTCTGAGACCCAGGAAAATTAGGTGGGGAAGAAAAATTCCAGGAAGACGCTGATGAATCTGAGCACACCTGATGAGGATTTTACAATCTAATTAATAGCTCATCACTTAAAAAACGACCGCAGTTGATACAGCCAGGTGGACCAGACTTCTCACCTGGGTTTTTTCTTAGGCTTCCTACTTTTTTCCCAGGAGATTATTCAAAGTGACTCAGATACTTCAAATTCGGGGAAAACGGAAAAAACTGTTATATATAAGCTCATCTCTCTTTAACTACCATCAGATTTCTGTTCCTTAAAGTGCTACTCACTACAATTTGCCTAACTCAACTTGGTACTATCTGATTTGCTTATTAGACCGGCATTTCCAATAATCAATTTTATGAGACAAACCACTGACGACAGACAGATCTCAGAGATCATCTTTTAGCTGGTGGAGGGTCTTGCCTTCAATTCGTGTAAAAAAAAAAAAAAAGGCAACATCTGTGAAACACACAAAAATGACGTGCAGTATGCTTGCATAGCATGAGGACGGGCCCACAGAAAGCATCCACAGTATCTCGGGAAAATTTAAAAGCTCTGCTCTATAAAATATTTATGCTTTAAGACTGTCAAAATAGATTTGTTCCCCCATGTCAAGAGTAATTTAAAACGCAGTCTGCACACCCCTGAATTATCAAACTGACAAACAATCCCAAAGCTAGCATAAAGAAAGCTAGTGCCAGGTTAAAAAGAAAGCAGCCACATGAAAGTATACAAAGCAGGAACAATCACGTATGGAAACACACACAATTTTGAACAAAAGGCATTCTCATTATATAACTATTACTGAAGTAGACACCTGCTTTGCTAAGGCATTTAATGGGGGAGGAGATAGAAGAATGAAGTTTCAACACCGCCCCCCCAAGAACTTTCTGGACTAGGGATGGAATAATTTCTGAAGTCCTTAAAATATAAGTGCTTAAAAAAAAAAAAAAAAAAAAAGGCTTCCAGACTATTATAGTGTGAGCCATTTTGGGCAGACACAGCTATCTCTGCAGTGTCTGATGATGCTGTCACAGGCATACACATTTCCTCTAAGTGGCTAGACACCAAAACTATTTCAAATAAGAAAGAGTGGGCTTCACGACCATCAGCCATCGTCCGTCAGACAAAGTCACTCAGCTCTATGGACACATCCCAACAACTTACAAAGTAAACCATCATCGCACTAACCAGGGAGAAGATAAATAGGAAAACAAAGACAGGGCCTGCAGCCCTACTTACTTTTCCCACTCAAAAATCAGAGCCACAATAAATGTAAAAGTTATTGCAATCGTAGGCACTCATGCCTCGTCATAAAAGAAACTACTTTCTGTTGTGTTCCAGTAAAATCTGAAGAGCAGCCTATAAGTTTAAAAATTCTTGTAGTCCAGGGACGGAAGAAGAAAGAAAAATGGAAGACTTGCTTACTCGTTTGTTTCTTTCGTGTTTTAAATAAACAGAGCAAGTAATTTCTATGGTTTGACTCATAGATTTAAAAACTTATGTAAGATTCTTTATGGTATCAGAATAAATTTTTAAACTTAAAGAACTGAGTCAGATAAGTGCTCAATGTGTACTTATTTACTGAGAAAGAGAGCAGGAGGAAAAAACTAGTTCTCAGTTCAAGTAAAGAAATATCAGTATTTCCTTGAGATTTTAAAATTAATCCATTTCCTAAGCCATAAGTGAAACTGGCATAAGTGAAAAAAGTAGGAAATTATTCAAAACTCGTATCTGGGACTTTACAACATGAGTAAAGCGGACAATTTTAAAAACAACAAACAATTTAGTCTTCAAAAAGTTCAAAAGTCTCAAGAATCAAATAAATTGTTAATATTTTGAGTCAAATAAGACCAAAGCAATTTAACAAAAGAAACAAAGTTCATCGCGCTGAGGGAATCTATGTCTATTGAGATTAACACCCTAACTTGTTTACTAACCATTTTATACCAAACACAAGCCCTTTCCTCTGAACAAAAACCAGTTCTTTTACAGATCCTTGGGGGCGGGGGTGGGGGGGCACAAATTTCAAAGTTTTTATCTTTCCAAATACTGAAAACCAGTTATGCTCCCTAAACGTGGACAGGTCTCCATGTGCACAAACACTGGGACTGCTGTGTCCCCCACCTTTCCTAGTTTAAGTCAAATCCTATCTTTCCAAACAACTAGAAAACTTCTTGATAAACTGAGGCCAAACACCATTTTCAAGGAAGGGTCAGAGTGTTTCATTCATTACTCCCTTTGTTGTCTTTAAAGTGCTCAGAATTTTCCTTCAGAACATCTCAGACAGAGAAATCAAGAAACTATATCCCAAGCATGCGTGCAATTATTATATATTTAGTACAATTGAAAGGACTGCATCTCTCAGACTCTGCACCTGTCATAGATTGGCTAAGAAAAGCAGTTCAAAGCAAGTTGGCCATGGGCACAAACGCCTCTTCTACAAACGAGGGTTGATTTTTAAATACATTTTGAAAAGAAATCGAAGAAAAATCACAAGCCGGTGAGAAATATGCCTTGTACATTTTACAATTAAGAATTTTTTCAAGATCCAACTGCCGTCTCAATCTCATTCTCTCCTGTGCTGCACTTTTCAAAGCAACAAGTTACTTTAAATGATGCAAAGTCTCAAAATTATAAAAGTTTCCTAATGATTTCCAGAAATCTAACTAAGCGATGTGTAAATGCAGAAAAGTTTTGAAATAAGCCCCACTATCCTTGCAACTCAAAACACGTCACACAATGTGCTTGTACACCCACCTGTAACTCCTAGAGTTCTGGCAAAAGGTAACAACACGGCACATTTTAAATCACAACTGTCATACCCAACGTTATAAAGAAGGCAGGGCAGCCAATGACAATGGATAGATGCCACAGCCCCAAGTGACACTGCAGCAAGAACTGCAAAAGTATCAATAAGGCAAAAAAAAAAAAAGGGTACAGGACAGGCTTGTACAACAAGACTGGTTTACTTCATTATCTTAAGTCTACAGAAATGTTTTTAAAGGGCCTTTAAAATGTTGTTTGCCGGTCTACTGGAAAACTATGTATCCTAGGCTGAGTCTGAAAAAGGTCTGAAGTTTCAAGCAAGATCTGAAGTTTCACATGGGAGTATACAAAATGTCCCAATGGCAAAAGCAAAGTCTTCTTTCTTCTGTAGGCTCAGGCATGACCTAACATAGGGTCCAGCTTTCATACAGCAGGTGCTCAATAAGTGCTGGCAGGATTCAGTTGCTCCTTCCCAGCAAATTCTTACAAAACAAACGAAGCCAGATTAAAAAGGAAGCTGCCATCCCTATGGGATCCCCTTGGCAAAACTCTAAGGCAACAAGTGAAAATGATACAGTTGATTTTCATTATTGCCCTGACCTTGCAACAATACGGACAGGAAACATTGTTATTAGTAAACTAAGCCTTAGACAAAGGCCCAACACAAATGTAAACAACAATTATTCTCTAGGTCTTTTCCTAGTAAAAGGCCAACGTAAATTTGGATAAAGGCATAACAGTTAAAAAACAAAAAATGCCTTTGTTATAACATCTTTTGTTCCATAATTTAAATTTTCTTTTTTAAATTACGGTATGCCTGAAATAGCTACTGTAGCCTACAAAGATTCTTTTTCCTGCTCAGATTCCAAAGCTATGTAAGAAATAAAAAGAGCAACAAAGGAAAAAAAACCACTACATTAAAATGAACAGTTCAGTCTCAGTCTTTACAACCAGGGTGGTTAATATGGATCAAAAAGAAAAAAAAAAGAGTGGAAATTCTTTACCGTCTTAAAACACTACATTACTTCTTTTTTGGAAAACATATGGAAGAAACTGGAAATTCAAAAAGCCATCCAGACTCAGCTCCTAAACTCTAATCTTGAAAATACCAAAATTGTTTCAGATTCAGTTAAGGATTTCACTGTCACAAATCTGACTTCACTAGCATTTGTGTTTTTTTAATCCAACCCCTCAATCCTTAACTGAACTATGTATAACCAAGGTTCTTTCTTCCTTTCTATTTCTCCTCTGACCAAATCCCTGTAATGGCCACAAAATATTTTAAATGCATGTGATTTTACACAACCATTAAATTATTTCACTATCACTCATAAACTTCAATTATGAGTTTGTTGTTATTGCTATAGTTCACAGATCTGAAAAACTCCATAAATAAAAGAAAGACAGACAGACACCAACCTGCCAGACAAATTTACTTAATAATTTTAATCTAACTCCCATGGTCAAAGTAACAGAATGCATCCTTTTCAACTTTGGTATATTTTTGTGTGGTTTTTTTTTTGTTTTTTTTTTAAAAACAGGTTTATTGGGATACAATTCACATACCGTATAAGTCACTAATTTAAAGTGTACAATTCAATGGTTTTTAGTATGGAGTTTTGCAACCATCACCACAATCTAATTTTAGAACCTTTGCATCACCCCCAAAAGAAGCCTTGTACCCATTACCCGTCAGTCCCGTCCCTCTTCCCCCATCTCTATAGCTACTACTAATCTCCTTTCTCTCTGGGTTTGCTTACTCTGGACTTCACATAAATGGATTCATACAATATGGGATTTTTGGGGGACTGACTTCTTTCGCTTGGCATAATGTTTTGAAGCTTCTTCCAGTCAATCTTAGCATATTTTTTAAGGTTGGACAAATCAAATATATAACCCTTTAAACCTCCAATGCTGTCCCACACCTGATCACTCTTGAAAAGTACCATTTATTTGCTATTTCCCTGTCGAACGTCTTCACAATAATTTGCTTAGGTTGTTTCCAAACTTCTTATTCTGGGTTCTTTTTTCGGGGAATAAAACATCAACTCCTTTCAACACTGATCTTTCACACATCCATTTTTTCTGACAAGAACAAGCCCGTGCCTGGGGCGGAAAGCTGACTGGATCCTTTTAATGAGATGGCCACAACATGTGCGAAGGGCCCACTGATTTAAAAAAAGCCAACAGATTATTTGGCTATAACTTCCAAACCCTCTTATTTAGATGCTCTGTTCATCTTATATTGATACGAAACAGCCATGTCTGTATGATTTCATCTGCTTCGAAACTTCTAACTTTTCTAAGTTAAAGAGTTTTAAAAATCACCCTACTGCTGTCACACTCAGAGAGGAAACACGAATCCCTAAATATGGGGAACCAACACCACCCCAATCTTGGATACTGGACCAGCCAGCCAAAAGAACGCCAGGCTCCGACAGGATGTGATAGTTACTTCTATCAGAGGTACGTGTTCTAGCACCTTTGGGATAAAAACCGAACGCAGGCTCACACTAAGCCTATCATTTCATCCTCAAAACTTGAGAGCAGTAGGGAGGGGGAAGGTCCAACAAACCATAATCAGGATTTGGGGGTGCCTTCTCGCCTCCCATCAGGTTTCCCAGAACCAACCATTTTCAAGGCATCTTTGAGTAAAGCTTAGGCTATGTGGGATTATAAACGTACATTCAAATACCCCTTCCCCTCCTGTTTTCTCAAGAATGGAACGCCTTTCACAAAGGATATTTTTCAAGAAGAACGCTCCAAACAAGACATCCTACTTTAAAATGCCGGACTCCTGTATCGGAGGCCATCACTGTTGCTGAGAATTTCATAACATGCTAACATTAAATAATAAAACGAGAGACAGTACAGTTCAATAGCAATGCCACTCTAAAAATGGATGAATACCGCTGTCTTCCAAACTATATTTAGCTTTCAAAGGCTACAAACCCTCTGCTGTCCCCCCAAACTCTGTCTGTGAGGCTTAGAAGGGAGCCCGAAAGCCTTTCGCCCAATCCAATGAGCTGAAAGTTTAGAAAACAAAGAGCAGAAGAGCTCAGATTTGGACACGGTCCGGCCTCAATCTGCGTCTGACTCCACGCAGTAAACACGCTAATTCTATAAAAAATCTGCTCTTCCTCCATCGTGGACTCAGCTCTTCCCAGGCGGTTAAGAAGGGTTTGTTCACACGGCCTTTCCGAATAGCCCCCGCTGCCTCTGGATTCTCCCCCTCATTCTTCACGGCTCAGTCGTGATTTTTCCAATTGGCACTACCTGCGTACCCTCGGAACCATTACTCACCAGCACGCCCTCACCGTCCCCAGCCCGCAGTCCAGCGACTGCATTTAAACTTTAATCGTGATCAAGTTACCCTGCCGTCGCGCATGCACCAGTAAGCCACACTTTAATTTTTTGAGAAGCATAGAACCCCCTCCTTCCCCTCCCCCCACACCCCAGGGGGCCCCCACTTCTCCCTCCCTCCTCCCTCGCCGTGCTTCCCTACCCCTACCCGACACGACCAAAACAAAAGCTATCAGATTGCCAGCGATAGCGAGTGTGGAGCGACACTGCTTATTAACTATGTACAAAGGAAGTGCGGGGCCGGGGGAGGGGGGGAGAGCGAGACGACTGCGGCCACCAAGCCAAGGCCAGCGCTGCGCGCTCGCAAAACAACACGCGCCCCTCCCCACGCGCCGCCGCCGCGGACCCCGGCGATCGGTCCACCGCGGCGCAGGGCACCTCTGGCCAGGGCGCGGCGTCTAGGTGTCCCCACGCGGCCGTGTGGCGGCGGCGACACCCCCGCGTGGCAAGCACGTGTGTGTACACGCACGTCGGCTGCGACCACAAACCCACTCCCGCACACTCGGATGCTGCCCGACCACCCCCTCCCCAGTCCCGCCAGGGGTAGGAGAGCGTCCACGGGCCGGGCAGACACTGGGAGGAGGTCCCGGAACACTCGGAAATGGGGTCCAGACGCGCTCCCAAGAGTGGCCGATGTCGGGCCCCCGACTTCGCACTTTTCCAGGAGCTGCACGGAGGAATGGGGGTGCAGGCGGGCACGCTCCCCGCACCGCAGAGCCGTACTGGGCAGCCCCGGGAAGCGTGGGACAAGTAACCTGCGGCGGATCGGGTGAAAGTGACGCGAACGGCCAGGAACCCAACGAGCCGGAGGGGCAAAGCGCGTTGGGTGACAGGAGGCCGCACGGGGATGTTTGGAAACGTGTCCTGGGGCTGCGGGGCCGCTCCGCCCGACACCTCCTCATCGAGGGCAACTTGTATCCCACAGGCGGCTGGGCTCCCCGCCAACGGGCGCAGCGTCTGCCCCACAGCGAGGGCTCCGCGCGGCCGCACGAGCTGTCCCCGCGGTCTGCGCGCGGTGCGGGCGCCAGCGCGGGGTGCGGACCAGCCCCGCGCGCCCCGACAGGGACAAGGTGCGGGCGGCGTGGCCCCACGGGGCGCGAACTTCCTGAAAGGAGTTCCAGCGCCTGGCTGGGAAGGGAGCGCCACAGAGACACGCGGTCCGCGCGCGGGGCACGGCTCTCGGGACAGCGAACACGCCAGCCCGCGAGGCCCTTCCCTCGGGGGCACCGCGCGGAGCCGGGGCGCGCGGGCCTGCCACCCCCGAGCCCGGGGCCGAGCCCCTGCGCGCCCCGCCCCGCCCCGCCGCTCCTGCGCCCGCGGGCCCGACAGCTGCGACGGGGGCCACTCGGGTTTCGCAAACAGGGCGCAGCCCCTCGGAGGAAAAGTTCCCGCAGTGGCCGCGGGCGGCGGGCACATACTCACTTTCTCCACTCGTTGGCCAGAGCGAGAGCGCGACGGAGACACACAGGAGCCCCCACAGCGAGGTCAGGGACCCTCCTCCGGAGCCAGACTTCATTCCTTTGATTTGGGACGAAATTCCCCTTTCTCAAAAATAAAAGGGGCGGGCGGGCGGGCGGTGGGGTGGGGAGGAAAAGCAAAAGTCTCCAAGTCAGTCTTCGCTCCCCCTCCGAACGCAAGGGCGAAGCAAACAATCCTCCCGAGGCGGCGCGGACGGGGCGGGCGGCCCCTCAGCGTCGGCAGCCGCGGCCCAGGGCTCGGCCGAGTCGGGAACCCGGGGCGCGCCGGGGCGGGCTGTCGGCGTCGTCGGCCTCCATTTTCAAACCCAGAGAAGCAGGAGGGGGGGTGGGGGGGGGACTGCAACGCGAGGGGGGCAAAGCCCAAATCCGTCCGGGGCGAGCGCAACACACCCGCCCGCGGCCCCCGGGGGAGGCGGTGCGGGCCCCGAGCCGCGGCGGCGGGAGGGCGCGACGCAGTTCGCAAGCTTGCCGCGAAGTCCCGGGTGCGGGCGAGGCCGGCCGGGCCGAGATGCGGAGTCACAATGAATGAGAGGCTCCCCCTCTTGCAGGTCCTCCGAGCTCCTCGCGCCGCCGCCGCGAGCTCCTGCCCAAATCCAGGACGCACACAAAGCGGCGGGCCGGCCGCGCCGCGCTCAGCACTCCCGCCGCCCGCCCCGCGCCGGCCCCCGCCCGCCGCGCCGCCGGCTCCGCGCGCGGGGGCTCCGGCTCGCTGAAGGTCAAAGCCGAGGCGCGCGGCGCGCCGTGGAGCTGCCCCCCGCGCGGGCGGGAGGGGCGTGAAGGGCCCGGGGAGCGGGGCCGAGGGTCTGCACGCGCCGGGCACCGCGCGCCGGAGGCAGGCTCGCTGGCGGCGTCCCTCTCGCTCGCCCGCCTCTCTCGAGTTCGCCCGGTGCGCTCGCTCCTCCTCAGGTTTTTTTTCCCTTTTTTTTTTTTTTTTTTTTTCCGCTCAGCGGAGTTAATGCTGGTAAACAAGAGCCTCAGCCTCGCCGCGCCGCTGCCGCCGCCGCCGCCGCCGCTGCCACACACTGGGGGCTCACGCGCGCGCTCTCGGGCCCGCGCACACGGACACGCGCGCGCGTGCCTCCCGGAGCCGCCGCCGCCGCAGCCGCGGCGCGCCCAGGGCCCGGCCCAGGCCGGCGCGCGCCAAGAGCTGGAGCCCGGGATCCCAGGGACGTGCGGAGCGGAGCCGGGGCGTGGGGTACAAGGCGGCAAGGCACCGCCCCGCCGCCCCCGTCCCCCCGCCCGCGCGCACCCGGAGACGCGCGCGCGCGCCCACACGCTCTCGCCCCCACCCGCACTGCGCCGGCCACCCTGCACGCGCCCTCCCCTCCCGCAGGACTCCAAAAACAATGCCCCCGGCGCCGGTCCGGGCTTGGTGGTGGGGCCAGCCTAGGAGGGGTGGAGAGGCGGGGAGGAAGCGGGATGGGCGGGGAGTGCGGGGCCCGAGAGGTTCATTGAAAACAGCAACAGCGCGGCTGGAAAGCGCGTTTCCCCGGTTCTTGAAAAGCTTCATTGTTTCTTGCAGCTGTTGCAAAATAAATAAATAAGTGCGTGCATGCGGCATTTTTTCGCAGCGCTCTGGAAAGCCCGAACGTGGCGGGAGGGGCACACCTGAGAGAAAGGAGATCCCTCCCAGGCTCCCAAGGTGGGCACTTTCACGCATGGCTAGGGCGGCCGCGGTGTCGCGACTGGGGAGCCCGGAGTTGCGGGGCTCACGGGGAGCTGAGGGGGAAGGGCGCGGCCCGCGGGGCTCGGCCAGGGGGTGCAAGGGAAGACGGCCAGCCGCCCGCCGCGAGCCCGGAGCCGGGAAAGGGGGGCCCAGACAGGCTGCCCCGTGTGCCCAGGGCGCGTCCCCGCGGCGGCCGCCAGGGGGCGTAGCAGGCGCGGGGGAGGGCTGGCCCGCGGAGTGTCGCCTCCCTCCGAACCGGAGAGGAAATGTGGGGGCCCGGACTGGGGGCCCGCTAGACTGGGTCGCACTGGCCGGGCCTCGAAGACCCGCGGCCCGCCCCAAAAGCTCCGCGCGCTGCTCCGGGCTCCACCACGTGGGCGGTTGCTGGGAGCGGCCAAAGCGCGTGCACCGTGAGGGCCTCGGGGGCCCCCGAGGCTAGGGGGCGTGTCCGAGGGGCCCCTGAAGGAAGGGGTCCGGGGCGGTGGCGGGCACAGTCTCTCCTGACTGGGGTCGAGACCCAGGAACACGCCGCACATACGCGCGATCAGTGGTCACTGCGGAAACCCACCCGCACCTGCCTCGGGTCCCCCCGGGCCCCTCCCTCTTGCTTCCTTTGCTATGTAAGTGACTAGAAATCAGCACCAGCCCCAAGTCTCCTCTGTGGCTTTCTTGAATGTGCCCAAGGAGAGGTTTCCCCAAAGCAAGACTGCCCGAGAACTGCCATCTAACGAATAAATGCTGCAGAGACCAGGTCCTTAAAGGGGGAAACAGCCCAGCAATGGCTGGAGAAAGGAGTTTGAAATACGTGGACTTTAAAAAATAGTGAGTGGGCCACGTGTTGCCCTTAATGTGGTCGGGTTTCAAGACTCAGGCTAATTGATGTTAACAAATAAAAAGAAGATGGCTAATAAAAGAGTCGTGAATGTCTAGATCGAGCAGAAGTGTTTATCTCATGAACAACCAGGCTGTCTGGTAGGAAGGGATCTGTTCTAAAGAAAAGGTAGGCTTTTTTTTTTTTTTTTTTTTACTCTTTACTTGTAAAAGATTTCCGAGTTACATTGTTTGTATCCCATCGTTTGTAAATCATTTTTAAAATTAAGACCTGAAAACAAGTCAAAAGCTATCATAATGGAAACCTAGCCTTCCCAGACCCCCATACTTATTCCCTAGATCAGTGATCTCCTTGGAAATTTTTAGCTCAATTCAGTTTGTCAGTTGTATAGAAGGGAAATAAATCTTTTTTTACTTAAGAGAGTTATTCAGATGGGATTGTTTTGCTTAACTAAATGAAATTCAGCTTAATTTTTAAATAAAATATTCCAGTTTTAGATGTTATGGACGTTAACAAAGGAAGAAATGTATTAGAATCTTTAAAAAGAAACAAGTTTAGCATGTATCATTTAAAAATCAGGCACTACATGTGAATAATTAAAATTCAGTCTACTAATTTTTAAATATTCCTTCAGAGAGTTCCCTGCATGAGGTTGGTCTTGATGCCTACAGCTTCATTCTGCAGTTAAATGTAAACGAAAATCAATTTTATATTTTCATTGTATTTGGTGTTTAGAATTCTGAAATACATGCTTGTAAATTTAGCCAGAAATTCAGAGCTGACTTTTAAAAGACTAATTCTAATAAAAACTCTTTAAATACTATACAATATATTTTCAGTATTAGTAATAATTCCCATTCATTTGTCCCTAAAGACATAAGGTACACAGAATAAAGGACAAATGCTCAGTTGTTTAAATTGTAGTGATTTGGGTATTTTTTACCAAAATGATTTTTCATTTGTCAATTTTTAAAATGTGTGTGTTTCCCTAAAGTAGTAGGACATAAATAAGATTAAGCTATTTTAGATGGAAAAATTAGATGATTATTATTACATACCTTCATTTTTAGAAAAAAAAGAATCAAAATATAAGTTGCCTTTCAGCTTTAACTTGATCACATAGACACAAGGCAATTTTTATTTTCTTCAATGATTACATTCTACATACTAAAGTCAAACTTATTTTTTCCACCTTGGAAATAAAATCACGTAGTAAAACATTCACTGGAGTCTTAGCTTCACAATCACACTGACAGTGCATCACACTTGTTTGTTGTTATGCCATTTTCCCCACGTAGCATAAATTTCCCTTCTTTGGAGCAGAAACTGGTTGCTTCTTTTCGTTTTAAAAAAAACTGTGCACTTGAAAACAGCTATATCTCAAATGATGCTGCTAAATGTTTCAGACAGCCCCAAATGTAATATATACCAAGTGAAAATATGAGAAACAGCCCAACTGACAATTGACAAGTATTAGCAGTAATACAATATGTTGTGATTCCCAGAAACGAATGTTATTCAGCAGCAAAAGTGAGTAAACTACAGCCACACACAACATGGGCGGGTCTTGGAAATACAATGTTAAGTTAAAAAAAAAAAAAATGCAAGTTCTGAAAAAAACTACACAATTAACACCATTTTGATAAAGCTCTTAAAAGCAGGGACAATAAAAAAATACATAGTAAGTATTTTAAAGCAAGAGAATGAACTACATGGTGAAATATTTTTGTTTTGTTTTCTTTTACCAAGAGGATTAATAACACAAAATTCAGGATCCTGGTTCCCTCTGGGAGTGGGTGGGGAGAACCCATAAGTACAGGCAGTGTTCTTAGAGATATGTTCATTTCAGACTGGGTGGTAGATTTATAGGTTTCCATTTTATGGTTATGCTTTATAACTAACACATGTGTTGTGTGTGTATAAAATATTTTAAAAGATAAAGAAAAATATGGGGGAGAAAGAGAGCATCCCAGTTTCCAACCTGATTCCAGATTCCAAGCTGTTTGTATAAGCAATTCAGAAGCATTAAAGTACTACTAAAATGATATAGCTAATCAAGGTCTCATCCTTAAAAGATACATTTCAGAAGAATGTGTACACAGATTCTATCTATACAATTCAAAACAAAAACAGATCATGACAGAAAAACTGTAAAACAATTCACTTCATAGGTAATCAGGATCATTAAGAGTGCATTGCATAAACCATCTAGCAGTTTCCTATAAGGTTCAACATACACATAACTTATGATCCAGCTATTCTGCCCCTCACAATTTAACCAAAAGAAATGAACACCTATCCACAAAAAGACCTGTATGAGAATGTTGTAGTTGATTTATTTATAATAGCAAAAAACTGAAAAACACCCAAATACATCAAAAGGAGAATGGATAAACAAACTGTCATATGTCCATTCCACGCAATACTTCTGAACAAGAAAAAGGAAGGAAATATTAATACATATAAAACCATGGATGAGCCCCCAAAATATAATGTATAAGCCAGGCACAAAAGTGTACAAAGAGCACAAATTCGTCCATTCATTTAAAGTTCAAGAGCAGGCAAAACTGATTTATGAGATAGAATCACGGTTGCCCTTGGCAGGGGGAACAGGATATTGTGGACGACTAGGAAAAAGAACAAAGAACTTTCTAGGAGGGTGGCGAGGTTCTATGTCTTGTTTGGGGTACTGGCTATGGTAGTGGATGCATTCATCAAACTGTGCACTTAAGATGGATGCACTTGCCTCGTGTGTAATTATATCTGAATTTTCAAAAGGTTTTAAGAGTGCATTATATAAGTTGGAAATTTTGCAGCTGTGCTAAAAAAGGTTAGCACAATGCTTTCCATTTTGGCTGTTATGTGAGTTAGTCGAGATGATCGTCTCCGACCTCCATGCCCACAGCCATCTCTGCAGATAAAAACACATCTGCCTAAGGTCCCCTGCAAAGGGCTTGAGCTGTGGAAGGCAACAAGGGGTCTCCACAAAGCCACACAGGGGCAGGAAAGGTCTTAGTGAGTTCTAGTTGGTTCCAGTCCCTGCACAGCCACAGCAGTGAGAGTCCCAGGTCTCCTTGAGATTTGTTTACCCTCAACTTGAGAAGATTTTCTATTTTAGATTACCCAGATAGCCAGCTCGCAGGGCCATACGTGCTACATGCCTCCAGAACACTTTAAAAACCATGTGGAAGTTTCAGCAAGAATTTGGACAGAGACAGTGGGCACTTCTTTTTGGGGGACTTCTTCCAGAACCATGTTCAGGTGAAACATCAATAAGGGAAGTTTCTGGAAAACCCAGGGTGGGCCAGGAGTGCCAGGCACCCTTGGCATTACCATAGAGCCAAGGTGGAGACTGGAAGACTTCTTTCAGTGCACTAGCGCCCCAAGCACAGTCTTCCACAGGCACGAGCCTGTCCCCAACCTGAAAGGGGGGCATGTTCAACTCCCCACCTCGTAATCTGTGGGAAATTAACCAACGCCAAGAGTGCTGTAATGACTCCATCTTTTCTCGCTCAGCATTTGCCATGGTGAGTCTCTGAGATGGGTGAGCCACCTTCACTCTGTGTAATTAACTTCCATACATATCAACAGTAAGGATAACTGTCTGGCAGAGAGCACAAAAGATGCTTCCTCGTTTTATAAGTGCATCACAGATGTACCTGAAAAGTGGGGTTAAATCAAAATTTTTGTTCCCTTTGATTAATACCACCAGCTCTATCAGCAGCATGTCACGGAGAGACAAGTCGCTCCTCTGCCCTGCCCTGCCCCAGTCTGCAAAGCTGTGTGACTTTCTGCAGGTTGCTCTGCCTCTCTGTTTTCTCCTCTGTAAGAGGATCATGTTGGGAAAGCCCTTTCTGCTTCTGAAATGCCGTGATGACTTTCTTAGTTTTGTAATTGAGACTGGTACGTCCTTTAGCTGTATGTCTCCTACTTTTGCCTTCTCTGTCAAGTAATTAATAGTCTATAAATCAATGCACAGGCAACAGAAGCAAGGCTCTGGGAGTAATAGCTTCCTAATTTGTCTTATTAAGGCAGATTTTTCACACATTAGGGTTTCTTAGAGCACAACACATTTTTTTCAGCAGTTCTGAATCTCCATATATTCTCTTCTAAGAATGTGGGTATGAAGAGACAGCAAAACGTGACGACGGCAGGGGCAAGTGGCCACAGGTTACCCACAAAAGGAATAACCCCCCAACTGATCATTGAGAATGTCCCCACAAAATGTTCTCTTTGGGATATTAAGTTCTAGTGGAACCTTATTCTGTAGACTATATTGGGACATTTCTTCAGTAATTGTTTTTAGCAATGTCAGTGTATCAAGGTCCTTACAAACAGCCACTCTTTCTGGCCTCGTGGACATGCTATGAATAAGAGATCTCACAGCTGTGCAAATGCCTGCTGCTCTGCGGTGTGGAGACACCTGGAGAATCGGGTTTATACCTGTCCTTGGAAGGCCATCGATCACCAAGAGACCGGACACAGGGGCAAGCGCAGGAAAGGGCAGTTTCCTATACCCAGTGAGGAGTGATGAAGACACATAGATATTAAGACCAGTCTTATATGACTTCTGGTTTCATGTACCTGGGAAACGGTAATTAGATTTGACCCAGGTAACTCCAATAGGCAGAGCTAGACCAATGGGAAGGAAAACAGATTTCAGCTCTTTTTAAGAATGGTTCTTCTTTTCCAATAGAAACAAATAACTCGCATTATCTTGCAGTGTCTTCTGGGAGCACGGCCTTATGGAGAAAGAGCTCTGAATTATCAGGCTGTTGGGGCAGAGACTGAGTCCACACCTGCCAGAGAAATTGTCCAAAGTACTGGACGGACTGAGAGGGTGAAAGGGTGACATCCGAGGTCCCTTCCAATTCCAGGATCACTGCATATTTTGATCGTACTTCCGTGTGGATTGCTGGGTGTCTGATGGGAACTGGTTTTGCTTTAAATGAATAGTGACTGGCTTCCAAGATGAAGATGTATCAGTCAGTTTAGTGGGATGTTGAATGTATCTTCTATCGCAGAAACCCTGATGCAATCGCTCCATTCAAGTTCAAGTTCCAATAGGCCAAAAAGTCAAGCTAGGAGGTCCGGGATTGGTTTCACATGAACCACATTGTGGGAAATGGTTGAAGCAGGTGGGAGTCAGGTAGAGATTAAAATAACATGTGTGTGCTGGTGTGCTAGCGTCAAATGTTTGATAATAGGTGATGTGTGTGTGGGGGGGAGCCCTGATTTGTAGAGCTTGCCAATTACCCTTGTGTAAGTATTTTACCAGGGCTAATTCAAGCTACCAATGTGAAGTCACCGAGTACAGACTTCTGAAGAAATGTGCAACAGGCTTTTGTGAGACTCTGGGCCTGCCCAATGCATCACTGGGTGGAGATATCTGAGAACCATGTGCTGTCTTTGTAACAAATTAAATATGCACTCGGTAATAAATGTATAAGCAATCCAGTACAAAAATGGCAACAGCTATAAACAGGCAATTCACAGAAGAAACCAGAATGGCCAATAAGCATAAAAATATACTCAGGAACCTGGCTGGGAAAATAAAGAACTGGATGGGGCGGACTGTTCACAGGGGGACTTGAATTCTTATTCACTGCTTTCGGGAAGATAAATTAGTACATCCACTTTGGAGAGCAACTTGACAATAACGCATAAGGTTAAAGATACACATACCTACCCCACAACCCAGCAATTCTACTCATAGAGTGGACCCTAAAAGCTCTTGACAGATGTACCAGAAGACACATATAAGAATGTTAATTGAACCATTGTTTTCAATAGTAGAAACAACTAGAAACATTCTGATTGTCCCTCAGTGGAAGGACAAATAATTTTTCATACAACAGGATGCTATATAGAGGTTAAAATGAATGAACCAAATCTAAATGAATCAACAGAGATAAATTTAACAACCAATATTGTGTGAAGGAGCAATTTGCAAACGTTATATAACCACACGCTATCTTGAAATAACTATGAACACAAAATGATAGCATATTTTGTTAATGTAAATATGTATATAGAGCATAAGTATAAAATATGCATGAAAATGACAAACAGCAACCTCAGACATTATCTTTGGGAATGAGGGGAGAGGAAAGGTATAGAGAGTAGTTTTCACTATACTGGTAACATTTTATTTCTTGAAAAGACAGAAGAGATCTGAAGCAAATGGGGCAAAATGTTAGTATCTGTTAAACCTACATGGTGGATACACGGACATTTTAAATTCTTTTCTGTACTTTTCTATATGCTTGAACGATTTTATAATTTTTTACTTGTCTTTCTTTAAATAAACTTTTTATTTTACAACAGTTTCAGATTAACAGAATCATTGCAAAGAGAGAACAGAACGTTCCTGTATGCCCCTAACCCAAACCTTCCCTCTTATTTACATACTGTATTATTAATATGGTACATTTGTCACAATGAGTAAACCAATATTGATAATGATTGTTATTCTTAACTAAAGTCCATCCTTTATTTAGAATTCCTCAGTCTTGCCTGAATGTCTATTTTCTGTTCTGGGGTCCCAGCTAGGATCCCACATCACACTGAGATATCATGTTTTCTTGGACTTTTCTTGGCTGTGAGAGCTTCTCAGACGTTCCTTGTTTGTGATGACAGGTTTGAGAAGTACCGGTCAGGTATTATGTGGAATGTCCCTCAATTGGAATATGTCTGGTGTTTTCCTCATCAGACTGGGGTAATGTGTGTTGGGGAGGTAAAATGCCATTCTCCTCACACCACATACGAAGAATACATCTACTCATCCTGAGTTATTACTGTTGATGTTGACCTTGATCACTTAGCTGAGGCCATTTATCAGGTTTCTCCTCAGTAAAGTGACTCTTTTTTCCCCTCTTTCCACACTCTCCTCTTTGAAAGAAAGTCACTATGTTTAAGGAGTGGGGAGTTAGGCACCCTCTCATTCAGGATAAAGTTATCTCCATAAGTGATTTGGAGTTCTGCCTGAGAGATGTGTCTATTCTCTCTATTTGTATATTTCTTAATCATTATTTTTACCGGGATGGACTCATGCATATTTATTTCATATTTTCACTTATCATCCAATGCTACTTTGTTCCAGCTTGGGCTCTCGGGAGCTCTTTTAGTTGGTTCCTGGGTCCCTATCATTGGGTTTTGTTGGTTTTGGGGGGTTTGTTGTTGTATTTTTTGGGTTTTGGGAGTCTTTTTTATTTTGTTAATTTGTTTGTGTGTGTGTGTGTTTGTTTTTAGCTCTTCCTTGTTTTCTAGCTCTACAGGTTACTCCAGGCTCATCTTATCTACCTCCTGCCCCAGTCCTAGAATCAATCATTTCTGCAAGAGCTCTGGTTCCTTCTATCAAAATCTGGGTACTAGGTGAGCTTGTTGTTACTGGGGTGTCATCGCTTCTAGGCCCTCTTAGCTGACATAACAAGGACATATGTGCATGTATAGTAACTTGTGTATCTGCTCGTATCTGTATCTAGATTAAATTAAACATGCACTCATACAGTAAACATGTCTCATACTGAGTCTCCACACTAATCCATTAACACGTGTCATTCTGACCTCCTTGGCTTAGAAACCTGGATGTCACCATCTGCTGCTATCCATTTACCTATGGCTCCACTTACAATTTTTTTGAAGAAGAAAAAGAAAAGCTGTAGGTAAATGCTTCGGCATCTTACAGTATCCAGACCTAAGGCGCAGACATTTACAGAGCAGACATTGGAGGGGAGAGGACAATTGATGGCATGATCCATTCCCAGATCTATCTTTGGTGGCTTGTACATTCCAGTGGGCACTCATGGGAACAGACAAAATGTCCTTTCAAAATGAGTCTCCGAAGCCCATATGGGGAGATGAAGACCATCAAAACACACCAGGAGGGAGTCTTGAAGGCGGCAGGGTGAGAGGGAGAGGGAGAATCATGGTTTGCCTGCTAAAGAGAAAATGGGATTGGACTCATTCATTTCCAACAGTACTTTTCAACCCCTTTTGAATAATGGATCCCTTTGAGACTCAGGTGAGGACTGTGGAGCGACCCTCAATCCAGGAAAACATTCACATAGATCAAGAAGCATGAAAACATTGCCCTATGGTGGGGGAAACCTCTGAGCCCATATCCGGATCTCGAGTTAAGAAAACCTGATGTATATGACATGAAAGTCAAGTTTGTTTGTTTGTCAGTGGGGAGAGGTGAGCAAGTGGGCTCAGCGTGGAGGCTGGGTTTTCAGGATAAGAGAAACTCCTGCCTTCCAGGTGAGGCGCCAGGATGGGTCACTGCAGCTGCCCGTCCCCTCTCATCATTATTTACATTTACAGCAAAGGATGCTGGTTTGCTATTTATGGAAATCATACACAATTTTTTCTTTTAAAATCAATCTAAGTGTTATTTTTAATAAAATCAGTTTAAAGAATCCTATGAAGTGACCTGTGGGACAGTAGAGAACTGAAGAACCTGTTTGAACAGGTACAAACAGAGATGTCTCGGGCATCAAGAAAAAATGCACATGTTTCCGAGCCCAAAGGGTCTAGAGTCAAACCCCGTCTTTCCCATTTGCCAACTGTGTGATCTCAGGGAAGTGAACTTGTGCCATCTGTCAAATGGCAATAATAAAATCTGACCCTCATAGGGGTCTTTCTCTAAGTGTGTTTCCTATACCACCCACATCAGTCAGCTGAGGTGTTTGTAAAATGGAAATTCCCAGGCGGCCACCCAGAATTTTTTTGTATCAGATAGACTCCTAGGGGGGCAAAGCCTAGAGATCGACATTGTAACAAGAGTCCCCAATGATTTTTCTGGTGCTCTGCAGGCTTTGGAGAGGATGAAATGCGTGAATGTCACCTCCTTATGAAGGGATCCCCCAAGTGGCCTGCTCAGGACTGTCAAGGATGGTTGTGCAGGTTGAACACTGCACAAGTCGGGGGATGGGCCCCCTGGAATTGTTTGGTACGTAATCCACATGGTCCACCTTCTCAGCAGGAGGACAGCTGATCTAGACCCTCTTCATTCTTTCCCCTTTTTTTGAGCGGGGTCCTCCCAGCCTTCCTCCCAGTTCTCAGCTACACGGCAGCCTTCCAGAGAATTCCTTCACTGATCGGGGGGCCTAGAACTGGATCTTGCCATTTGTGGTCAAGAAACTTGACAGGGCGAGTGATCAGTGACCGCTTTGGTTTCCTCCCATCAAGGCTTTCCTCAGCTGTGTTCCTGGGATGGGGGTGCTGGAAGGGCCCCTCTCTGGCTGAGAAGTTAAGTAGGTAAAGATACAACCAGCTTCCCCACCCAAGTTCTGTTCTGCTTCAACGTATTAATAGATTGCATTGTGGCTCAATAGTTCATTTGGAAAAAATAATTCCACTACCTTAATAATTTAAAAAAGTTTGAAAAGCGCTGCCTGTTACCAGGCACCCCAGGGGAGCCTGTGGAGCAGATTGTGAGGGCAGAGGACGAAGGAGCCTCAGCTCCGTCTGGGGGTCTGTAGGGCTCCCCCAAAGCAGCACCCTACACCTTCATTTCAGAAGTAGACACTGACACAAGGGGTTACAACCCCATGTCCAGAATAGGGGGAAATTCTTGAGGCCTCTCCAAAGCTGCCCTCCCCTGCCTATGGGAAAATTGACCATATCCACTTACGAAAAGAAAAATGGGATGTTGGTGGATCCCTGTCCACGTCAATCATCAGTCCAAAGTCTCCTGAAGGTCTCCAAAGACCACAGCCCCAAAAAAAGGCATCAAAGTCATTACTGAGAGACCCGAGGGAAAGGAGGGTATGTGGTACTTTGTCGTGGGCACCAGCCAATGGGAGTAAGGGTGAAGAAAGAGAAAGGAGTCTGGAAATTTTCTGTAGGAACCAGCGCTCCCCCCCCGCCCGCCCCCCAGATCTGGAGCACTTGGAGCATAAAGGCAGACATCTTTCCTCACTCTCTAAAATCTGACATTTGCAAGGGGCATTAAATTGTCATTACACGTTTCCTCCTGGTTCACAATGAAGACCTTAGGAAAAAATTTCTCCAACAAAAGACGGTATGCTGAGTATTCTTACAAATATTATCCCATTTACCTGCTCATTGTGATTCAGCCACCACGGGGGCTGGCTGCTGCCTTGCTTTCTCAGTGGGCCACAGATGTGGAGGGCTGTGTGTATTCTATTTCTATGGTTCTGTACCAGGCTCCTCTCTTGCTTTATTAATTTATTCTCTTTCTCCCCATACTCTACTCCCATCCCCCTCGTTACCCTCATAAAAGTAGGCAGGTCGTTTTATATTTTGTACATAATTGAAAAGTTGGGTTATAGTAAAAGATACACCCTATAAGATTACAACAATGGTTGGGGGGGTGTCATCTGATACCACTTGTGGACCCTGTCCCTGGAAAAATCTGCCTCTATTCAAACACACAATTTTGCAATTTCTGGGGTTCAGGGACGCCTAAAGCCCTCTGTAGACATTCTCTGAACCCCAAGTTCACTACCCTCATTAAAAGAAAGTTGTGAGAAATAGGAAAGCATTTGCAATGCAGACTCCTCTAAACGGACTGTACCTTTTAGTGTTTCCAAATGTCCTGTGCTAGTCGTAATGACACGATGTATTATTGGGTTCCTTTGTCTCACTTCCTTGGGTTTCCATTTGGGAAGGTGTTTAAAAAACAACCCCTTTGTATTTCTGCAATATGTTAAGACCTTAAAGAGAAAAGTCCCCCTCGAGCCCTACGCCCTCGTTCCCTCCGTACATCCTTGCATCTCTCAGGGATGAACAGCCCTGCTTCCAAAGGCGGGACCAGCTCTGCCTTCTCCATGCTTTCTCCTCCCCTTACCATTTTCATACATTGCCAACGATTCGTAGGCAGAGTTTGTGTCGCTTCCTTCACTACTGTTACTTAAGGGCACATCTAAAGTATTCAGTAAATGTCTGCTAAGCCAAGCGAAATTCCTCCTTTCTCACTGGGAAAATTTTTAATGCAGAGAAATTAAGGAGCCAAGTTTTAAAGAGACACATTACCCCAGGAGCCAGGATTTGCAGCCCATCACAGCGTTCTCTTAGTTTTGCTTTAGATCTTTGTTTGCTTAAAAGAATTCAAATTTACAGATGATTTTATTCTCTGGTTTCATTTTCTCTCCTCCTGCCCATTGCAGACAAAGCGGAGATCATTACTGTGGTCTGTCGCTTTCCGATTTGTATTTTATAGTACTTGTATGGCATATCATTTTTAGTATATTTTACATGAGTTAAAAATTTTTTACATATTCCGTACCTTACTTTCTAAACTCAATATGTTTTCAAGATCTATTCTTGTTCCTGCATAGAGATCTGGTTTATTTGCCTTAGGTATTATACAACATCCCATGATTTCATTATGCATGTCGTACTTAGCCATTCCCAAAGGAGAGGTATGTAGGGCCCCCTGCCCAGTTCATCACTATCACAAACAATGCTGCAATAAACATCCTTATTACAACTCGGCTTACTTTTTGCACACATTTCCTAACACACCATTGGTGAATAGGAAACGGCTGTTTTGGTAGAACGTGGAAGCCATGTTGGCTCCTATGTGATTTTTTTCCCCAATGTGTTACTGTCTTGAAGCGATCAAAAGAGAAAATCTTGGCAATGAATGCAGACCTGAGCTGAAAATCGACAGAAATGTTTTTCTTCAGAGCAATGAGTGGCAGGTTTTGTGGCTTCGAGGACCACTACTGAATGATCTGGTGACACTGGGAGTACAGAGGGAGAAAACAAAGAAATTGGAAGCATCTCGTCCTGTATTAAGACAATGGAATCCTAAAGAAGGCTATCGCCAAGGCCGTATTTTTAATTTTTATGAAAATGGTCTCTACTCCAGGGCACCCGTACCTACCTGTCCCGGAAAGAAGGAGCCACAAAAGACAGGCAAATGACAGCAGTGGATTTACTGTACTGTATCTTGTCATGATTTTCAAAATTGGTTTGTTTTTATTAGTTCTTGTATGACAAAATTCCAGTTTTTTAGTGTGTTCCCCAACCCTGTTTTCCCCATAAGACTTACTATTTTTAGTGAAGGAATTTGCACCGATTTCCTTAAGTACCTGTGGAAAAGGGTATGTACCTACCCTGTTTCCCCGAAAATAAGACCTAGCTGGACCATCAGCTCTAATGCGTCTTTTGGAGCAAAAATAAACGTAAGACCTGATTTTATTTTATTTTATTTTAAAGACCCAGTCTTATATTATAGTAAAATAAGACCGGGTCTTATATTAATTTTTGCTCCAAAAGACACATTAGAGCTGATGGTCTGGCTAGGTCTTATTTTCGGGAAACACGTTAGCAATGGAATTGCTGCGTCACGGGGAGGTTCATTTTCAATGATTCCAGATTTTTCCAAATTGCTCTTCAAAGTGGCTTCACAAATTCACACTCCTACCAGGAGAGGAGAGTTCTTATTTTCCTGCTTCCATGCTATTGCCTGGTGTTGTTAGATTTTACTTTTACCAATATCATGGGTATAAAGTGCCTTCTCATTGTCTTAATTTGCATTTCCCCAGTTGCTAGCGAAGCTGAGCATATTTTTATGTACTTATTGGCCATTGCAGCTTCCTCTTCTGGGTATGACCAGTTTAACGCTGCCGATTTTAAAGCCAAATTGTTTTGTCTTTTCCTTATTGATTTATAAGAATTCTTTATGCATTCTAGATATGACTCCTTTTCTTATTAAATTTCTACTTTTATGTTCCCCTCCCAATGTCCCCATTCTCCATATAAGTCTATTTTTTATATTCCTGCTCCACTATAAAACACAGAGGATTTTTTTTTTTTTTTCTTTTCTGGAATATATCCTAGGTACCTGTGGTCTTGGATTATACAATTAAGTTGTACAACTAGGAAGTTTGAAACTCAGATGTCTATAAAATTTCTGGTTTTCCTCTCCATACCTTACCCATTCTTCTGTTTATTTTATAGAACCTTCTCTGTATACAGGAGAGTTTTCAAAGCAGACAAAAAAAGGTATCCCTTGTCCTGAAAACTGTTGGCCAAATTTACTTCTTTTGCCAGGTTAATAAGAAAAGATTTTTGTGGAAAAAATTTGAGAAGGTTAAGCCTCACATTTGAATTGGATTTTTTGTCAATGTCCTAAGTCCATGGGGAAAAAAAATACACTTTACTAAATCCCATGATTCTCATTTTTAAAATATTCAAGTCACAAGCAATCAATCATGCTTTTCTGACAAATTACCTGAGGAAAACTTCCTTAAAAACTAAACCAATAGTTTCAGATGATGCAAGATTGACTTGAGTGCACACAATTATCTTTATGAAGAGGGATACATGGCTACATTGGAAAATTATGTGTCTACGGCTGTCACTGTGACCTTATGTATTTGTTTTTTCCTGAGATGAAACTCATAAAGATGTAACTTCTGGAAAAAAAACAAAAACAAAAAACTAAACCAAGTTGAATTTCAGAATAAATTGAAAAAGTGACATTCAGATTTTTTTTTTTTTTCAAATGAGATACCTAACTCCTAAAAGAAAATACTTAAGCGTTTGCCTAGAACTGAAATTTCAGTGTGTGGAAATGTGAGGAAAAGATCTAAGTGTGGGCCAAAGATTCCAACAAAGTGAATGATGTGGTTTTCTCAGGGGTGATTTTGCAACTTGAAACATTCCAAAAAGAGTTACTGATCACCAGGTTTCTTTTAGCTTCTAGCCTTGAAATAGTTGGCATATATGGAGCTCTTAGGAATATTTGGATAGATTAAATTTATATTGACATTTTTCTCAAAGTTGGCATGGGTTTCTCACTGTTTGTGGGCATGTGTCAAACACAGAACATTTTGAGACATTTAATTTTCCAACTGATAGATATCAAACTGTCCCTTCCTACACCATATTCTTGAAAGCTAAATCGCATTGAGATTTAAAATGTCATTTTTTCCTGGCAAAAAAAGCAGCAGATTCCTCAAAAATTAATGATACAGGTAGGACCCAGCAATTCCACTCCTAGGTACACCCAAACTAATTGAACGCAGGGACTTAAACAGATATTTGCACACCCATGTTCATAGCAGCATGAGTCCCAGAAACCAAAAGATGGAAACAACCCACGTGTCCATCAAAAGATGAAGGATAAACAAAATGCAGTCCGTCCACACAACGAAATATTATTTAGCCTTTACAAAGAAGGAAATTCTGATACATACTAACGTGGATGAACCTTGAACGCTTTGTGCTAAGGGAAATAAACCAGATACAAAACGAAAAATACTGTATGATTCCACTTATATGACATCTCTAGAACAGGCAAATCCAGAGAGATAGGAAACAGATTAAAGGTGACCAGAATCTGGGAAGAGAGGGGGATGGGGAGCTATTGTTTCAAGGGTACAGAGTTTCTGTTTGGGGAAGATGAAAACGATTTGGAAATAGGTAGTGGTGATAGTTGCACAATATTGAGGATGTAATTAATGTCACTGAATTGGACATTTAAAAATGGTTAAAATGGCAACATTTGTGTTATCTATATTTTACCATAAGAAACAAAAGTTTAAAAAGAGGGTTTCCTCAATCCCCTCCCCCAATAAAGCTACAAATGCTTTGTTTTTAAAAAGTTTGGAAAACCTATAAAGTAAAATAAAATTAAAGCCACCTGTTCTATCACCGTGCTGTGATACCATGTGACTCATGAGCTGTGTGTTTTCTTTTTTTCTGGCTCTACCTATATGCTGATTCATACCCAGGACCATCCAGTGGCCTGCTTTCTCCACTGAAAGCTGTAACAATCAATAGATTCCAATCTTATTTGTCAGCCTGGTTTTATTCAAATCCATCAACTATTGTTGGAAATGTAAAATGTTTTCAATATTTTCTCAGTGTGAAATAATTTGGTAGTGGGTGTCCCCGTAGGTACCTTTTGTGAACATTCGATTATTTCCTTGGGATAAATGCCTTAAAGCAAAATTTCTGGGTCAAAGAAGATGAACGTTGTTCTTTTTTAAATCTCCTAATGCACGTACAAGATGTTTTGCGAATTCCATTTTCAGCAGCCCAGTATAAGATTTTACTGCCTCCTCACCAACACTGAGTATTACATTTTATAAAAGTCTCTTTGAAATTAATAAGAATAAATTCCATAGCAATGCAATGCTATTGGAGTAATGGTAGAGTAATGATCGTACGGGTAGAAAAGGATAGAAGAGAAAAAAGGTAACTTTGGTGTAATATTGGTATAGTAAGAAAGGATAAATTGTATAGGTTATTGGCGATAGAACTGGTGTAGTAACAGGGAAAAAGATCACATTTGTAGATTAAAAACAGATGGATGAAATCAACAGAGACCTGGCTTGTTAGAATGATTAGCCATTCTCTGTCACCGTTATCTGGATGGAGACACCCTTAGGGCTTTCTCTGTCTGAGGAGTTTTGTCTCATGTCGCCTGCCCACCATCCAAAGCCCTGCCAGCCACACCTAGGAGTTCACTTGCCAGCTTCTTGGTCTTTTCTCCTGTTTTCTCTTTGCCACGAAATACTTTTCCTCACCCACTTCCTCAAGTACAGACCTATTCACTCTTTGAGATCCAACTCTACCGAACCTCCAATGGCCACAGGTGGCAATCTGGGCCATGATGGACAGGTGCAAACGCACCCCACAAATGGGCATGGAGTGGTGAGGCCCTTCTAAAGACAGCTTTGAGGGGGGCCTGGGGATTGCCCACACCACGGAACGCCATCTGGAACAGTGGGGGACGGGAGGGGTGTCACAGTTCTGGGATGGAGGTAGGAGGCTGGAAGCTGGAAGTAAAGGGGGAGTGGAGTGCAGGTGGGCATTTGTACCTTCTCTCCCGGGAGGGGGGACATGAGAAGCAGGGCAAGATGGGCAGACAACCCCATTTCCTGGAACATGGCACCTCTGAGACTGAGAGCTCAATTCTGGAACAACACTCAGATTTTAGAATGTAAGACATCTCGTCTTCAGGTATTATAAACTAGTAACTTGAGTTTGAGTCGCCCCTTAACCTTTCCACATCTTACCGCGTTTTTACAACGTTGTTTTGAGGCTCAGAACTAGCGTGGGAAATTGGCAGCATGGGCACTGTCACTATTAGTTCTCCTGTTTTACATGCGTGGTCCCAGGGTTCGAGAAAGACGGACAAAGCAGCAACTCACACCCAGCACTTCTGGCCCCACACCCACACTGCTCTCCAAGACAGCCCAGGCTGCTCTTCAGAAAAGGTGGCCACCCTGTCAGGTCTGTGACTTGTCTGAGGTGACAATGTCATGTCCAGGTACAAAGTTTAGCAAGAATTCACTGCGAAGAAGGCTTACCTTCCAATGACCCTCCTGGAAAGAGTATAACAAAGGACTTTGTTTTCTGTTGCAGAAATTAAGAGGCGAGAATGCACAGAGAGGCTGTGTGGCAATACTGGAGATTCTCTAAGAACGAAAAGTGTGGACGATGTCTTCATAATAAATGGCTTAGGAGACCTTTTAATAAGAAATGCTTTAGATAAATTTTCTAGAGTGCATATACTTCATTTATATCCTTTTTGGTTTTTTTCACTGCTCTCTAGCCTATTATTCTAATTCATTACACTGCTTTCTAATTATCTTAGTATTTTTGTTCGGTTTGGTTATTTTCATCAATAGTGGTTTATACAGAAGCACCACTGAGTAGGCGGTGTTATACAGAGTCGAAACTCGCATTGTTTATGTCCTCAAACACTCCTTTAAGCAAACCAGAATCATGGGCCAAAAGACCCCTACTCTCTCCTAGGAGCGCCTGGAAACACACACACACACACACACACACACACACACACACACACACACACACACACAGTAAGAGAGTGGAAGAATGGTGCTGGTTTTTCACGGAAATATATCTTTTGCTTTTCAAACAAAATATCATAAAGATACTTAACTAAATATCACACTAATTGATACCAGAAACAACAATATAGACACTAACAAATCAGAGATTTGGCTTCAGATTGCTGGAAAAACCCACAGTTTTGGGAGTACATTTTTGCTTAAGGAAAAAAAATCCCAGGACATTAAGGAAGGAAGTGGCAAAGTTCCCCTACCTGAAATAATTTTCTTTTGCTTTGTTCCTGCAAGTAGGGTAAAGGTACTTCTGATTTCAGGAGGTGGTATTGCTTAGGTGCGATTGGAGAAATAAATGCTAAAACACAGAGTGCCTACATTAGTGGGAGTTCATGTTTCACGTACACATCACTTCTTTTTCTGTTTTTCAACTTAAGATTTTAACTGTATTTATTCATCAACCAATTGAGATATTCACATGCTTTGATGAAATCGTTCAACTATTTATATTCTTTTAAGCCTTTTTCTAATTTTTGTCCATAGGTTAATGAATTTCGCACCACCATTATCCATAGTTTACACATTTTCATACATGTTTATGTTCTGCTTTTTTCACTTTTCATTGTTTTTTTACACATTTTTCAATGTGTCTGCAATCACCTACATGTTTTTTTCTTGAAAGGAGTAGCTGTCAAACTTTCTTTAATAAAATAATTCTTTTATCAAACAAAATTCTATATGGTTTGGAGGGATACCTATCTAATCTAGGACTAACCACAATAACAGTTCCTTTCAACGTTTACAATTCCCCTTTCCTATACAATTAAATTATTTTCAGTGTTGGAAAATGTAAACAACATTATTATAAGTATCTTGGGGTTTAATCTTTTAAAAATTAAATTTATTAAGATACCTTCTGAGAGGCAACTTTTTCTGAGTGGAACTTTTTTGTTTGTTTGTGATATGTGTTGTCAGATTGCTTTTCAGCAGAAAGGAGCCAATTTTTATTGCCATCAAAAAAACAAGAATCCTCTGTTTCCCTAAACCCCAGCTAGGAATGAGTTTTGTCATTTGCTTTACTTTAATTTGATGGAATGGGTGTGAAATGATGACACATTGATGTAATTTTAATTTCTTTAAATTTTAGAAAAGGTGGTTGGTCCACCAGATATTGGTCTCCTGTTAGAGTGTTACATTTTGTTTAAACCATCCCTTTCATTTTAACATTTGTCTCTTGAGCATTAGTGTTTGGTTGTGTTTTAATGAATTTATATAAATCCTTCTTCTGTTTTAGATAACATTTGTGTACCATTTGTTTCAAATATCTTTCATTATCTTATATGGTTTTTAGAAATCGAATTCTATCAACCTACTTTTTCTGTTGCTTGAATAATCAAAATTATTTTCACATGTGGTTCTATTCCTTTTTTTCCTAATTTTCCTATTATTATTAGGGGTAGTAACAGCATTTAACCTTTAATCCACTCGCTGCTTATTATGGTAATGGATTTGAGGTCTAGATCTAAGTTAATTTTTTCATTTTGATTTCTAATTATCCCCAAAACATTCATTAAATAATTAATACCTCTCCACTTGCTTCGTTAGTATTTATCGTTTACCTATTTCTTATATATCATCATCTACTCCTGCATTCTCTATTGTGTTTAAATTTGTTTCTGTTTTTCAACCAAGACCACAATGATTTTTATTTTCTTATTTTCATTATTCTGTATTTTCTAAACATTTTCCATAAGCATGTATTTTCTTTTATTTGTTTTTGGCATTTTATAAGGAGGAAAAATCTTTTAGAAATTTGTATTTACTATTCATACATAGTTATTTTTGAGACATAACATTGGAGTAATTTTTTTCAGATTTTTGTATTTCTATAGGTTTAATTGGCTGTGAAGCAGATCTAAAAATTAACTTGTGGGAAAAATATATTCTTTTCTATGTTGGATCACCCAATATAGTACAGTTGTCTTCTATTACATCCTTTTTTTAAGCTTAGTATTTTCTAGTTTTGTTTGTGCATCTTGAGTTGGGGTAATTTTAGAATATTGTGTGTTTTTGTTAGCATTGTGAAGGGGATGGCCTCGAACCAATAACCAATTAAGTGCTGGTTTTTACCACAAATGCTTTGGAGTTTTGTAGATTTAGCCTTTACCTGGATACTTTCACAAAATCTCTTTTCATTTCTAATACCTTCAGTTGGAATCCCTAGTTTCTTCAAATTCAACTTAAAATAATGATTCTTTTTTAAAAATTATAATATTGATTATCTAGTGCATATTTGAAACATTGTTAAGATAACAAGAATCTCCAAAGACATGCCAAATAATTTTAACAAAACACATCTTTGATTTTGCCTGTTTTAAAAAAGAATGCTTCAAAAGTTTCTCTATTACAGACGAGTAGGTTTTATCATGTTAAAGAAGTATTTTCCTATTTCTATTTTTAATTTTTTTATCAGAAAAAATCATTGGATTTCATCAAATATTTAGATCTTTTATTAAGGCCACCTAATTTTTGTTTTGTTCTGGAAGTTATTTAAATTATGTATTTTATTCCAACTTTATTTACATTAAACTGGACATATTACTATGATAAACCCTACCTGTTCATGGTAAAAATACTTTAAAAATAGTGTCATTCTATTTACAGATATTTTCACATTTATAAGAGCTTCATCTAGAGCGAGATTTCCTTGGTTCTGGTACCAGGTTTAAGAACAGGGCCATTTTTGTCTGCTAGAGTAAACTAATAAAGATTTAATTAAATTTCTTTATGAGTTATAATTAGTTTTTATTTGAAATTTTGAAAAAAATTCCAGTTAATTCGTGTCATTGTAGCAAGAAAAGCAGTTTTTTAAGCTAACAATTTCTTTCTAAGCTATTGGTCTGTTCACATTCTCAGCCTCTTATTGTATCATTTAAAATTCTGTAACTTTGCTAAAATCATCCATTTTACTTGAAAGTCCAAATGCATCATCACTGTAAATGGGCAACATATTCCCTAATGATTTTTAGTCTCTTTTTATTGCTTTTAAATTTTTTTCTGGTTTCTAAAAAATTGTTTTCATTTAATTTACTAGGGGATTTATTTATTGCTTGATTGATTTTTTTTTTTTATTTGGTCTTTTCAAAGTAAAAAAGTCTCTGTTTTAGTATTTCAGAGAATAAGTCTTGTTCCATTTGTTTCCTTCTGCATGTATTTTTTTCCTGGAGGTTTTTGCCTGCTTCTTCTTCTAGAAGTATATTTCTAGTTTTTGAAATTTTGCTTTTCTTATTAATAAAAACATTTAAAGCAGTAAGTTTTCTCTCAACATATCTTTCCTTAAGTTCAAGGATTTGATGGGTACTACCATTGTTTTCTACATTTTAAAATGATTTGTTATTGTATTTCAAATTTTGTCCCGGATCAGGTGATAGTTAGAATCTTTGTTGCATTGGTAGCTAGTCATTTTTTAAATTTTAAATAAAATATTATCTTTTTTTGCAATGAGATCATACAATGTAGTATATATAATTTTTGGTAGTTTTCCTGTATTGAAATTTCTTGTTAATTTTTTTCTGTGAAAGTTTTCCATATTTTATGTTTTTCCTTTAAATTTGCACCATAAAATTGCTCAACCTTATTTGGTATCATTTTGCAAATTCTTGTTTCTTTTGTCCCTACTTCATCGAACTGTTATGGTGGTATAAGGATTTCTGCTACTATTTTGTTTCTTTCAATTTCATCTTGTAATTCTTAGTTTCTTTTACATACTTGATTGCAGTGTGTTTTAGTTCATGTAAATTTAACAATTTCACTAATTTCACTAATTGTTTTGCCTTTGTCACATAATAAACTCACTCTTATTGTTTTACCCTTTTGCTTTAATTCTGCTTTGATATCATAATATGTTTGATTGATATCCACTAATCCCACCAATTGTTTTTCCTCTTTCCATATCTACTTGCCTTTCTCTTTTAAGTAGAATATTCTTGGATTTTTTTAAAAATGCCACCTGGAAAACATTTTTATGTAAGGAAATTTAATCCATTGGCATATACTCTTACAATATTTATATTTAAACCATTGTGACCATATTTTATTTTTATTATTCTCTATTTTTAGTTATATTTCTTTTTTGTTTCTTCACTTGGAAAAAAGTCCTATTTAAGCTTTTCTCACTTCACTCAATTCTACAAAGCAGTAGAAAAAAAATGTATTTTTATAAATATATAGTAGTAACTATTGAGAAAAATCTGACACGTAGAATTTTGCACACTTGACTTTACACTTTCCCTCTCCTCTTTTCCTTCTCCTGTTCCTCACCGTTTGTATATCTGAGAGAAACCATTTTTTAAAAAGTTTTGTACTTTTCTGTCACTGATGTTGACTGTTTATTGCCACAACTCTGGAAACGCTGTTTGAAGCTGCAGTGTATGGCCAGGGAGTTTATGCAGAATTTTCTGCTATCATCTCTGGCAGGTGATATACGAAGATCCCCTTTTTGCTTTTCTGTTTTCTTTTTAGGAAAACTGTACACAGTTTCCCACTGCCTTCGGGAAGGTTACCATCTCAGCTGCTACACTGGATCTCACGCTAATCGAAAGTGCTTTTGAAAAGCAGAAAATCACCACTCTTTATTACATTTTAAATAATAGAACAGGCAACACATCACGTCAGCGGCTTGTATTCACCTCACACTTAACATGGAGAAAACGGGGTTGCATTTTTGGTTCTCGACTGGGGCATTTTAGACTGACTGACGTGCTTGTCAGGCCTTGTGGGCCCTCGCTCGGAGGAACACGGAGTTTAGAATTCAAACATTTAGCTGTGCCACCAACTACAATATCTTCCCCTGAAACGGACACGTTCTCCAAGAATTACTGAGAGTATCAAAGGGGCCAACCTCTGGGGACCATCCTGTTATCCCCGAGTCCCGTTCATTTATTTATATGTCGATTGAACTAATTCTTGCTTTATTTATAGCCTGTCTGTTATGTAACTGCCCCATGCAGAGGAGATACTTTTTTGGAATGAAATGTGGAATACTTGAAATACCTATGAAATCAAGTGAATACTCAACACTCTTTCAGTTGCCAGTCTAGGGTCTTGAATCGGTTCTGGAAATCCTATTTGCTTACAGTTTAGAGGACGGTCTGAGCACTACACTGTTTCCTTAGGAGTAACAGTATTTGCAATGGCTAATGTTTTATGGACCTTTTGCCACAAGCTGCCAAACTGTCGGGTTTGAAAAACCACACTTTCAACTTGGAGTCCCTTCCTTCCTCCCCCGCCCCCTGAGCCCCCCCCCCCCCCGTGATATTGATGGAGAGTTTAATATTTATTTTATATTTGATTTTCCAATGTATCCTTTATTTTAATGATTCAATATTCTGGAGTGTTTTTTCTCCCCTCCCCCACACCCCCTACCTTCTAGTTCTTTCTAGATTGTTCTGTTTAAAGCAACCACTATATTTCTGTTTTTAAAACCCTAACAGATTTAGTGGTTGTTCTCTCCTACCAGTCTTCATTTGAGAATGAAGGTCATCTATATTCTGATTATGATTCTTGTATTTTCTTTTTAATAGAAGAGACAGGGGCTTTCATGGTTTGCCTACTATATTAATGCTGTGTATTGAATAAGGTTTTTGCTTACTTTCAAGGGTTTTACTCTTCTTTCTTTTTGCATAGCTCCTAAGAAGGCTCACTTCTTTTGCTCTCAAGCCTTTACACATTCACTAAAGAGTTTCTAAGTTTCTGATATTTCACTTGGTATCTCAATGGTCTTAACAGAAAGGAATCACCCTATGGAAACTCTCACTCCATCATCCACACAGAACATTCTTCTTTCTAAATGACTTTACCATAAAAACCTGGGGAAATGCAAATTACCTTGTGAAACAACAAACAGCGTCTGTTATGTAATTGACCATGATGACAAAATGTCACTAAATGCTCTCAACTATTGTAACGGGAGACAAACACCAACTTATGTCATTCTTTGAATCCTGTCATCTCAGTTGAAAATTTCTCTTCTCTTGGACATCCTTTGATTTCTGAAGTTTGACCTTTTATTACTAATCAGTTAAATATAATTCTGCTTCTCAGCAACCTCCTTCCATCTGGGCACATAATTCCCTCCCTTATAGAGTTTCTTAGAATTCGTCAATGCAGTTAACATTTTCTTGGTGGGCGGGTGTGTGGGGCGGTGGGAGGGGGGGAACAGCACTCTGAACAACAACAAAAGTCTTTCTTAAACGGAGACTGGAAATGGTTTCCACACTACCAGTACCACGTGCTTTTTGTCAGACCTTTCACCTGTTTCTCCCTGTGTTTCTTAACCTCCATCCCAGGAGTGCACCTTGGGAATAAATTCAAAATAACATATACACCGGGCTTAACAGTTTCCACTGTGTTGTTATTTTGTGCTTTGAAAGAGCTGCACCCACTGGCACCCCTCACCCAAAGTACCCACAAGTCTGAGTACTATCCTTGTGCATTTTTCTTTTTAAAAGCCTAACATAAACATTCTGGGAAAGACAAGGAGAGGAGGGGCTTCTCTGCTTTTGGTACACAGAAAGAAAGCTGGGTCCCCTTCAGGAGAACTGTAATTGATCATTTGCACTTGACACACAAAACACTACGTTCTCTCGCTTGCACTGGAAAGGGGAGCGGGACGCCACTGCTAAATATTACTAGCATTACTATTTGTATCCTCGCAATAAACAGTGTTATTACTGTAAAGTCGAGCAAGCGTGACATTTCTGACTGCCTCTCCTCTTAAACGGAGACTCTGTAAATAGTGCCTGGATAGCATTTAAACATTGCAGAGAATCATGTTCTTGCTAATATAAATGTGTGATGAGAGCCATTCACTCCCATAAACATTTTCCCTCACAATCCGACCATCAACAGCCGCAAACACTTCCCATCACCCACTGATGATGGGACACTTTGTATAAATAAAATGCTGGGCATTGCAAGGGCAAATACATGGTTACGAGTCAAGGAGCCAGAAGCGTCCAATGCACTGTTCAAACACTTCCCTCCACGTATTTCCAAAGATTCAGCTAAAAAAGAAATCAGTGTTTCCCAGAGCGGACAGCCCTTGTACTAAAAGCCGTTTTTTGGGGGTTTTTTTCATTTTTTTTTAAAGGTTTCTTTTAGTAAATAAGTTTGGGAAGCACCACAAATTATTGCCCTCCTCTTGGAAATGCATGAACATCCAACATTTATTCCACAAATATTTATTGAGCATGTACCGAGGCCCAGTATTATTCAGGAGCTAGACATGAAACAGGGAACGAATCAGACGGCACTCCATACTTTCAGGAAACCTGTAATTTTGTCTTAAATGAACACCTCAGTTTAGTTTCCGAGGGCTGCTATAACAAATCACCACAAACTTGGTGGCTTCCAACAACAGCCATGTATCCTCTTGTAGTTCCCGAGACCAAATGTCTGAAACCAGTGTCTTGGGTCCCAATCAAGGTGTCCGGACGGTTGTGCTGCCAGGGAGACCGTAGCCCTTACCTCTCCCAGCTTCTGGTGATGGCTGGCACTCGGTGCCCAGTGGCCACAACCCCCAACCTCTGCCTCTCAGGTCACATTGCGTCCTCCTCTCCCACCTGTGTCACATCGCCCCCAGCCTGCCACGATGAAGGGCTCTTGCGACTGCATTAAAGCCTCCCCAGATCACCTCCCATCTCAAGATTCTTAACTTAATCACATCCGCAAAGACCCCTGGACCGGACAAGTTTCCAGCAATTAACACCGGGTAGTGTTGGGCGTCATGATTCAACCTTCTACAGGCAGAAATGGCTCTGCGATGTCCTGTGGTAGCAACTGCTTTTCTGCTTTGACTTTAAAACCCTCCATGGCAGAAATGCCTGCCACAACCCAGAGAACCATGGCCATCAGAGCCCACCATGGAAAACGCTAGTCTGCTTGCATAGGAGAGAACAGCTGTCCTGGTGGGTTCCCTCTGAGGGCTTTCCTCCCCACTGGGGTTCAGTAAACTCTCTCCAGCTGACCTTGACCATATAGCAGGTGTGTTGTAAGGCAGACGAGACAGGACAGGGTTCCCTGGACAGGGACAGGCTGTGGTCATAGCCCCTCCTGGGCAGGGTTCCTGCTTCTCCTCTGTGTCTGACTCACGTCGGCTCTCGGAATTTTCCATCTTCCCTTTCCAGACAGGGTGAAAGCATCATCACCAAGAACGATCTTAAAAAGTAAGCGCACACAAAAGGGACGCAGACAAGGGACACAAAAAGAGCGAGTTCCCAGAGTAGCAGTTCCAAGTGGGTGGCCGACGGGACATCTCAGGAGGCTGGTGGCCGTGTCTGCCTCTGGCCGGGTCCTAATCCCCAACTCCCTGCTGTCTCGTGATTCCCAGCAGGTAGCCTCCTGGCCTGTCCTCCTCCAGGCCCAATGTCCACTTCCTTTTCCCTATTTCAAGTTTCTGACACTCTCTATGACCTTCCTATCGAGCTCCAGGTCCTGGAGAGAACAGGTCTTGTTTTCTGTGTGTTTAGTCATCCAATTAAAACGCGATAAACACTTACTGTACGCCTGGCCAGCAAAATGCCATCTCAGTTTCATGCCACCTCCCAAGGTCCTGGCTCCTGGACCTTCCGGCGGAAAGAAGGAAACCCTGAGATAACTTTCTGCACCCGAAGGGTGGAGCCTGAACGGAAGGAATGCTTCGTGGGACTCCCAGCCCTCACAACCTTCGCCAGCAGGCGGACGTACAAGGGATGGTGACGAGTAGAGTTTTAAAAAGCAAGGCTTTGGACGTTACATGTAGTATAGAAAGTTTCCCTGGAGTTTATCAAACCCTTATGAAGAGAAAAGGAAAGGCTCCTGGCTGGGGGTGCTATGGGAGCTCCGAGGAGATTTCCATGAGGACCCATGCAAAGTGTGGTATTCTGGCTCAGGCAGATGGTGAGCGGAGAGCAACCCCAATGATAGAAGGGGTGCCATCATCCAGGCGCCATAAAGCAGGAAAGCGGAAGTCTGACGTTCCAGTGACAGGTCTGCAATGGCAGTCACCCTGCGGGCATAGTTGATGTAAAGTTCTCTCACGCCCCAGCAGCTCTTCTTCAATGGGGAGGCGGGGGAGCTTATAATGTATAGTATTGCTAATACATTACTATGTAGTGGATAGTTATATATCATTGACATGATTTGATATAATATATCATCAGTAATAGGTTGATTATAAATATCAGTGATACTATTGATAGAATACGGGTAATTTACAATATCAGGAAGGGGGTCCAGGCACTGTTCTAACTGCTGAGTTACAGCCGTGGCCACGGCAGACAGTGAGCTCCTGCCTACACAGAGCTGACATGCTAATGTGACAATGCCAAGAGTAAGCACGTAAATAAACAGATAACTCGGCACCTTCTGTCTCTTCCACCAAGCCCAGCAAGTTCTCTCCCCCTAGACAGCCCTGCGTTAGGAGGAATGGCATAAAAATGGCAGCCCAGGGCTCTGTGGAAAACAGAAGATGGGGTGAGAACGGAGGATAAGAACGTGCTTCTCTCAAAATCATCTTTGGCTGCGTGGTGATTTTCCAGCTGCAAAGGCCTTTCTCTCATCCAGCTCATAGAACCCACCCTTTGACCCTGAGAGAAAATTATCACCCCCAGATGTTGTCTCCACGTCAGAGATAAAGGCTCAAGGCCCGTGCAGGCTCGGGGTGACAAAGCCTGCCCTTGAACTCAGATCCCCTCTAACATGGGTGCTGTTCCCACTGCTCTCTCCCAGAAGGGAAGAGACAGCATGTGGGATCTTAGGGGGTTAAGAAGTTCAGCTGCCGGAACCAAACGTCTGCGTGAAAAGAAAGCGACTTCTGCACAGAATTCATTTTCTCCGCTCCTGGTTTGCTGGGTGGGGAGTTGGGGGGTCTCGTCCTACAGGCTCTGCGTTCTGCCCACCTCGGACAACCTTCACGGAGTGCTTGATAAAATGGGAGCTCACACCATTGCCACCTGATTTGACGGATTCTGAAGGAGGCAGGAGAAACTCAGCCATTCTCGGAGTGGACAAGTGGGGGCTTTTATATCTATTTCTCAGGATATCAAGGACAGCCACGCTGGTGGGCAGAGAGCATGTTGACACAGCTGTGGATAAGTCTCCTTGAAATGCAGACCTGGTCATTGTTTACCAGGCAACAGTCAACGTTGAACTTAATTTTTTTTTTTCTTTCTGAGTTTGTACAATATACTGAACGAGAACAGCCAAAGCTCCTGCACTTTCTTTCTCCTCCATCAACCAATCAATAATGAAAGAGTCCATGATGCTAGTGAAATAAAATTATTTTGGAGCACTTCTTCTATAGCTGGGTGACCACTGCTAAGTCAGATTACATTGGTGGATTGGTAGCCCCAGCTCCTTTCCCCTTTCTGTCTAGCAGGCGAACAAGGAGTACAAGAGGGAAACTTCATTTTGGATTTCTGAGCCTGGCCAGATGAATTCTGGCAAGTTCAAGTACACACCCAATAGAGACCTCTCTCAAACGATGGGCAGCGCGTGCCTCGGCTTCCCCAGCCCGTCTCCCTGGGCACATGCCCCTATGAGCAAGCGTGCGCTCCTGCTTCACAGAAAACAAAGGCCTCGCCTCACCCATGTTCAGAACAGGTCCCAGTAGCCACTGTCCCAGGAAGGCAGGGTCCCGGGACTCAGGTGGGACCCTCCAGACAAGGACTAAAGGGCATTACCAAGGGACTGGGCTGGACTCCTTGCTGGGGAACTGTGTGCAATAAGAAGCAATCAAATAATCACTGCGTAGTCCAGCAGCCATGCCCCACGCGGCTCTTCACCACGGGGGACTGAGTGTCACTTTAAAAATGGGAGCCCCCGCCCGCACTCATCAGGCCGTGGGACAGCCCAGCCATCTGGCTGTTCCCGTCCCCGTGGCCTCAGGCGGCAGAGGAGCGGAAGAAAAACGGAGGTGATTTTTATGGGCAGAGGATGGAGAGGGCTCAGGAAAAAACAAAAAAGCAAAAAACAAAAAAAAACCCCACAGCAATAAATGTTACTGTTTGCTTTATAATAAAGAGGAGACACCAGCAGAGCTATCCTGGTAAACCATAACGCGTTTCTCCCCCTTCCTCTCTCTCACTGACTTTCTTTCTAAACAGTTATTGTTTTTGTAAAATGATACCTACTCACAGTTAAATATTCGAACAATGCATTAAGGGAAAAGGAAAAAAAAAAACAAAGTGCGCGAAATCTAACCATTTAAGAGGTAACCACAGTTTACAATTTGTAGCAATGTGTGTGTGTGTGTGTGTGTGTGTGTGTGTAACTTCTAACGCATTTAGCAGAGTATGACACACTTTGGGTAAATTGCACCCCAGTGGACAGTAAACTGAGCACCCCTGTGCCACCAGCACCCACGGTGCCCCTTCCAGCCATACCCACCCCCAGCCACAAGCACTGCAAACCCCTATGACCCTAAACACAGACCTCTGACAACCATGCTCCCCTCCATCGGAATTGCAAACACAGCCCACATTCCACAAGGAAACTGACATCCCCACCTAACCGACCCAGCCCCAGACTCCACCCAAGGCCCACGGGCTCCTGTGTGTTGGCCCACAGCCTGGCTGCCTGTGGGAACCACCTGAGCAGCTTTAGAACTACCTGTGGATGCCTGGGCCTCTTTCTGCTCCAGTGAGGTGGATTTCATTGGTCCAGGTGGGACATCAGGGTATATATATATATTTTCTCTCTCCAGGTATCCTCATGTGCCACCAAGGGGAAGACCTCTACGCTAGCACCATTTTCCACCACACAAATGCACTGCAAGTAGGACTCTGGAAGACTATGCGCCAACCTACTCCACCCCACCGTGACACCTTGGTAAGACCAGGCAGAGGGTGTCATGCACTTACCACCAGGAAGGAACTCGGGTGTCAGGGAGCTCGTGGTTCTGTGCCCTGAAGCACAATGGTGACGGCAGCTGCTCACGCTGCTTTCAGCCTTGGGCCAGGTCAGGGGCTCGGGCCAGGTTCTCATGGAGCAGAGGCAGTCCCAGCCAGAAGACATGCTCCCCCTGTCCCTTCACCCCAAATCATCGGCAGTGGGGTGGGGCTGAGCCGGCAGCTCACGTCCAGGGGGGGCCAGCATCTTAGGATTCACACGTAAGAATCCCTGCGGGCTCCGAGATAGCGTGCACGTGTGCAGACTCATTCTGGAGCAACAGGCAGGACCCTGGGCCGGAAACCTCCCTTCCTCTGGAAAGGAGACGCAGGTGGAGAGGGCACAGGTACCTGTATCAATTTTAAACATTTCTAGTATTAAAAGCTTAAAAGATACAGAAAAGTAGAAACAATGGACTACATAACCTTTCCAATAATTAAGTCGTTAACATGAAGACTTTTTTTTTTTTTTAAGCACTAGAAGGATATGTCTAAATCATTAGCAGCTGAAATTAAGGATGGCACATCTTTTCAGGTGGGCATTGAGGTAACAGATACTCCTCTCCCTCCTGGATGAGGCAGAGGTCTGACCCGGGGCCAAGAAGACACGCTCAGTATCCCACGGGGTGGCCCCAACCTTTCGGAACCCCTGGTGATGGGCTCCTGAACGGTTAGGTCAGTCGACACCTGGCAACGCCCAAGGCGAGCACAGCCACACTCCTAGGAAGTTTTCACACATCTATTAACCCTACGCATCCTCAGGTTTCCCATCTTTATCATCTCTGGGCATTGATAAAAGCCGCTGTCCGTTAACTTCTGCATGGCTCACTTGTTATTTCAGAATGATTTCTATCTGTTGATTTTTGGTGTTCTAGTAGGAACATTAGGAAGGCAAATAAAAAAAAAAGCTTTTGTCAGGAAACAAAAATGTATGTGCAAGGACTTATTTCTATGATCTCCTTGAGTTTTTCTTGAGGTTTCCCTTGGCCACTTTATTAATTCCCGTTGCAAAATGTAGCCAAGTTCCTGCTACAATTGTTTTCAAGGAAATTTTTTATAGTTGGAGAAGACATGAAACAATGCGTTTTACGCCACCACGGACACAGTGAGGAAGCTTCAAATTTGTAGGATTTCAGGATGGCGGTATAAATCAGGAAAGGGCTTCAACGGAGAGAAAGTGGGAGTAAAAATGATGAACAGAAAGCAGGCTAGAGGCCAGGGGAGAGAACTGGAGGCCTCTTCCAAGGGAACCCAAAAGAACACATCCGCTGGTGTGTGACCACCCACAGGAGCCGGCCAGCAGTCTTGAGGATGGAATCCTTGATGGTACAGGGTGTGTGTGTGTGTGTGTGTGTGTATACACACACGTGTGCATGAAAAGAAAAAGATAGAGAAGAGATAAAATAGAGAGATGGAAAGAAAGAGGGAGGGAGGGGGAGAGACAGAGAGAGAGAGGGATGAGGAGGAGAAGGAGGGGAAAGGGGGGTTATTTCCCACTGAGAATTTTTTTAGTCTTTTATAACCTCTTCAGTGAGCTCAGTCTTCGTAAACATACCTGTAGGCCCAATTCTTTCCAGCTCGAGAAATATAGGGGCCTGCCTGTTCTCGGAATTGTAGTTAGCCTTTTTTTTTTAAAGGAGGCCTTAGCACTACCCTCCTACTTAAAGTTTTCTCCCACTATGTATGGGCATTGTATGTACCCTGGGTCCCTGGTTACTTGCTAAAGGTCCTGATCCCTGTGGAATTTAAATTCCATTCCAATTTTTTTGAACTTCACATGTTTAGTTCATGACACAGGGGCCCTCGGAATGTTAAATCTAAAACTCGGTGTGGGTTTTCATTAACAACTTAGGACTTGGCCTAATTCCCCTCCCCCCTCCTTCTGGGCAGCCAGAGGCAATCGCAGTTGCAAAGTACGCGGGCTGTCCATCTTCAGCTCTAAATAGGAATGGTTTGTTTTGCAACGCGCCAGCTTCCAGGCACAAAATATTTGTCAGCGTGCGTGCCATCTGCATTTATGCAGATCACGGACGCCATGATCTTCATCTTGTCTTCTGTTGTTAAATGCAGTTATTTGCCCCTAAATATCCTTTCTCTCAATGGTGTGGACATAAGATCCATACTCCTCAGCCAGTGTGTGTGAGGAGGGGATGAAGGGAAAGGCCTGCCAGGAGCCACCAGCTTTGCTCTACATGAATCATATAAAAGGCACTTAGTGAGAATTAGTTGTATGCCTACTATGGGTTGTATGCCTACTATGGGCCGGAGAGTCTCCACACCTCAGCTCTAGGGGACAGGTGTTTTGTTTTGTTTTTTTAAAGTCTTCCAAGAGGTTAAGTAATTTGCCCGAAGTCACATGTTCTGAGCTGGGATTTGAATCCAGTAGTTCCTGATTCAGGAGCCTGGTAGCTTTTGGTTTTAAATTAAAAATATACTACTTAGGAGAAGCAGATAGTTTGTCTTCATCGTCTAAAGCCCAAGTATGGTTTCCCAGGAATGGGTTTGCAGAACCGTGTCTGCCGTGACGTGAAGCCAGATGGCCTGGTCTTGAATCCTGGCTCGCCTTCTTACTGGCTTTGTGACCTTGGACAACAACTTAACCTCCCCATCCTCACCTGTAAAATGGGCACGGTGATGATGATGATCCTATCTCCCTAGAAAGGTGTTGTCAGGCTCCAATTAGGATAATCTATGAAGCACAGTGAGCCTTCAATTGTTGTTAGCCACTGAGACTAAGATATACTTACATGTTCAATCAGCGGTGGAATGTCAAGTTCAGGGAATGCTTTCCTAGGAGTAGAATTAAGTAAACCGATTTGAAAGCAGTTAAGGGCTTTCTTTACCCTTTTTAATGGACTTTCCCAGCAGTCAGGAATGGACCCGTTCCTTCAACAAATGCTTACAGGGCCCAATCGCGGTGCCAAAATCTGAGCTGGACACTGAGGAAATAATAGTGAACAAAACAGACACACTCCCCTACTCCCCAGACTGTGGAGTTCACAGTCTGGTGGGAAAGATGCCAATTATACATTCAGACCTGTGGTGGGTAAAAGCAGGTTTCTCTGAATAACACAACAGAGGTGAATGCTTTTTCATCAAACCAACTCCGGCCTCAAGTTTTTAAAAATCTTGTACAATTTACCTTGAAACGTGTTTTTCCTTTTGCTCCAGAACTTGTTGTTGTGTGGAATGAAAGTTTGCCTCTGCTCACACATCCCTTCATCCAACACATGCTATTGCAAAAAGCCTGTGTGTTTACATACGTTTCTACAAAACCTTGCGGACAAACCCTGTTTCATGTTAGTTCAAATTACAAATGGCAAATTTAATTCAATGTGGTTTTTTTTCCCACACATCAGATATTTAAGTAGTTTTTTAAAAGAACTATCTTAAAATGCCAACTAGAATCTTTTTGGAGCAAAATGTCATCTTACTGGGAGTTTAGAATACAGCAGTGGATGGAAGATGTTAGGATTTTTTTTTAAATGTTTATTGGGTTTTTATAGGGGTGTTAGAGAGTCCAGAGGGCCCTAACTTTTCATTTTGGATGCCATTAGATTCATGGGAGCATTTCTGGACATTTCTCTGGACACATGTGCTTTCTCTGTCCTTCACGATCTGCCCTTGGAGGGTTCGGTCCATGAGTCATAGATCCTACTTCAGGACACCCTTTGAGGGTGAGGGGTGCTAAGAAAGTGAAACTGATCAAACTGGGTGTGGCTGAGGGGCAAAGCAGGGTGATACAGGACATGGCTAATGTCTCCTGAGAGGGAGAGTCCATGTGCAGAAGACAAATGATGGTTTGGTAAGGTGGGAGGTATGGGGCAGGAGGCCACCAGCTGGGTGACAGCAATGCCAGAGGCATCAAACTGCAGGTCCATCTCTGACGTCTTGCCAGCAACTAAGCCTTCAGGAACCTTCCACGTAACACAGAACAAACAGTAGAAACAAAAACCAAACAAACCACTTACAGTTTAAACTCTGGAGAGAGAAGGCTCCTTCCTACCCTGGTACCGTTCCTCTGTGAAGCCTTCTAAGGGAACTTCAGGGCTTGGTCTTCGTAGGTGAAAAGGCCTAAGAGTCCCTGGAAAAGATGCTGGAAGTGTGTGATCCAGTTCTAGATAGAATTCAGCATAATAAAAGGAAACATTCTATTATCCATATTACCGTTCAATAGCTCCCTCGCCATCACTCCCTTTAAACACACACACACACACACACACACACACGTGCATGCACATTTGCACAAACACACACGCATCCCTCTGGAAGTGGCAGAAGCCGAATGCTTTGCATTCTCCAGCATTTGAGCCTCATATCACCGGCCCGCAAATACATACGCCGCCCTTCACATCCACTCCAAATCTGACGGCAGAGCTCCTTCTGTACCCAGATGTCACTGTGACGATGAGCATCTTGCAGTCCCTGCCACTCCTCTTCCCCAGCCTTATGTAATCCACTGGCATGCAGGCTTTCTCAGTGTGTCTGTTTGTATTATTTAGGTTTTAGGTCCATCTGGCAGTGACTGTATCTTTTCTGTACACAATGTATTCAGTTACTCTCAAACAATAATAGATATTTAATAACAGCTAGTTGCATGCCTCGGGGAGACAGGACTTACTGGAGAGCAGCGGGAGCTGGGAGAGGGTTGGACATTTGTCACAATGCATTCATTGCGTGTCTTCCGGGCAGCAGCATGGAGCGTCTCTCCTCCTTGTCCCGTGATACAAATCCTGGAGCTCCAGAAGAAAACAGAAGAACTTCAGGGTCCCTTTGGAAAGTAGAAATTTGTCCTTGAAGTGCCGGAAAAGATGGGGTTTCTTCAGCCCTGGGTAACTGGCGGGCAGCCCCTCAGCTTGACGACAAAACTCAACAGCATGGAGAAGGGCTGGGGAAGGTGTCTTGAGGTCATTTTCCTTCCTACTCCCATCTCTATCAAGGTGGCATCTCCACAGCTCATGACTGTGAAGGATTGGCTTGTTTATTTCCCTTGTCTCTTGAAGGGAGAGAGGCGCCTGCTTGTGGATAATTGGCTGAGGCTGAGTTTTCAAGAGTCCCTTGCAGTGAGGCCACCAGGTGGGGTCTCCAGATGAGGCAGGGAGTGACCCCCACACACACACTCACCCCAGACTTTATCAGCCCCCTCAAAACCATGCCCAAATAGACAGACCTTCTAAGTTGCCCCTCAAAGTGTAGTCCAAGGCCAGCAGCTTCTCCTATTTATTAGAACGATGGACTCACCGAATTTGCAGCAGCTCTGGACCAGAATTAGCATTTTAACAACCTATGTGGGAGGGTATGGGCACTGGAATCAGAGAAGTCTGCTCAGGGTCAGTGGGTCTCCTCCCGGCTACACATCAGCATCATCTGGGAACGTTTCAGAAGGAGCCAGACCCCTGGTCCCCCCAGCAGCTCCGTGTAGGTTAAGAAATACTGATTTAGGTGAGCAAGGGCTCCTGGTCAGATTGTCTGGGTTCTACCTCCCTTAGCCTCTCAGTCGCTGTACGAACTCAGGACAGCGCTACACTGGGGAAATAATTCAAGCGATCTCCTAAGATTGTTGTGAGAATTAAGAGATGGTGTTTGTCACCTGTGGTGCACAGTCAGACTTCAATAAACAATGACCCCTCTGACATCGCACACAGCCATTACATTTCCGCTTCCTCTATTCCTGATGCTGTGCATACGATGTCAGGGGGTAGTAGATGGGGGCAGGGGGGTTACCACTATGTAAGGGATAGAAATGATACATGTCTAACCATTACATTGTTTTGTACACCTGAAACTAATTAAAAAAAGTTAACAAAAAAAATAATAAAAATAAATAAAAATAAACCTTGGGAAAAAAAATAAATAAAAAATAAATAAATAAAAAATGACCGATTGCTACCCAAAAAGGGTGTAAGACCAGGCTGATGGAGCCCTCCGCCCACCAGGGTGCTGGCGGAAATCTCCTCTGCGTTGCTGTCATGGGGAAGTTTTTGGTGACCCATCATGCGTGGAGATTTCTTTGAGTTTATCAGCCACTGTCTCTAAGTCAGCACTCCGTTGGTTTTCCTTAGTATGTTCAGTAGCTTCTCATTGTCTGATCGTTGATGCCGGGAAACATGGCTTAAAATAAATCCATTTGTAACAGGAACCAAATTGTATAGCACGTCACGGGAGAAACAAATTTAATTGGAACTTGACGCCAAAGACATAAAAGTAAAATTTAACCAAAATTCATTATTTAGGTAATAATGACAAAGGGTTTGTCAAAATTGTTCCAAAATGATAGGATAATGTGACTTTTTTTTTTCCAATCAGGAATGGACTTTGTAATTTTTTTTGTTTGCTTGTTTATTTGTTTTTTAATAATTCTTACTTTCACTTTGTGGCCAATTTATTTTTGTTTGCCTTTTATTGTGAGATATTCGCGGCACTTTCACCCTCAGAGAGAGACCGACCTAAAACAATATGCATATGATGGGAGAGATGGGTATGTATTCACCTCACGCTTAGAAGGATGTTCAACTGAAAATAAATATTCTAAGTGATCAGCTCATGAGTCAATCGTCCATGTTGTGATGATTTTCACTTCTCGTGTAGCTGTTGGCCCTTGGACATAAATATTCAGATAGGAGGACTCAGTATCTAACTCTGAGGTTGTTGTTTGTGTTTTTTTTTAAATACACAAATTTGCTAATTCGTTTTAAATTGTATTGCATTTCTTCATCTTAACCTCCTTCTTCCATATAATTCATTTCTATTTTGTTGCAATGTTAGCTCTAAAAGGAATCTTGGAAACCATGTGTTTCTAAGATTTCCTTGTTTTCCAAAAGGAGAAACTGAGACCTGGAAAGGAGGGGTGACTTTTCTGAGGCCCCCCGAGTTAATGGGACTGGAAGCCAATGTTCTCTTCCACTGGACAGACTGTTTTAATTAGGTCCCTGAAGCCCCAGATGACGATGTTTGTGTTTCTCGTGTCACCAAAATACCTAGCCCTAAAATGCACAAAATCTTATCAGAATTAACTCCTCTTTGGGGGGGGAGGGGTTGTTTTCCTTTACAATTTTGTGAACAGAAGGAGCTGGAAAATAAAATATATCTTTCTAAAGTATAACTTTCTGGCCCCTTTCTCATGCTCCAGAGGGCTGGCAGGGAGAATGGAGGTGGGGAAGGAAGGGGATAACCCAGCCAGAGTACCTTGAAAAAGGCGTTGACAACCGGAAGGGCTGATGGAATCGGAGGCTGGCCCAGACAGAGCTGGCTGGGTGTCAGTGAGCGGGGACCTTCCAGCCTGGCGCTAGTTCTGGGTTGGGTCGTCTATGCTGGATCCAGCCGGCTCCCGTGGCAGGCTCCTCTGCCACCTCGTGTCATCTGAGTCTCTCCACATCTGCCACCCCTCGCTGGGGGTGGGGAAGCAAGGGAGAGAGAAGAGCGTCTCTTTCACCAAATAGGGAAAAGAGTGGCTGACCCGTCCCCCAGTCGGCTGTCCCTATAAGTAGCTGGATGGCCCGTGTTGACCATTTCCAATGGACCACGGAACCCTCAAATGTGCAGGACAGTGACACAGCCTGGAGAGCACACTTCACCTCCAGGTAGAGCTGAGCCTGAATCAACAACAGAGTGGAACACAAACCTCTCCCCACCTTCTTTTAAATGTCATCAAGAAGGGTTTCTTTTTTAAATAGCTTCCCTCTCCGCCCCCCCCCCCCACACACACACACAAAACTATTATGGCAAGCAAATCAAAGAAGAGAAGAAAATTATTTTATATCATAGATACCCAAGTCCTCCTGAAATTATGAAGCTGCGTGAGGATCCTTTCACCTGGCTCTACCAGGAAACAACCTGCTGACTGTCCCTGTCCAGGAGTGTCCCAGGCCTTCTCTAAACAGGTAAGAGCATTTCTGGCATCAGCTTGTGCACAGGAGCGTGGCAACGCTCCCCTTCAGTAGCTCATCCCCTCCAACAACAACAGAAGGCAGCCATGTGTCCCACTCTTCGTCTATGACAAGGTACAGGAGTGGCCCACCTGGGAGACAATGAGGGGCTAAGGAGAGGCGCGGGCTAAACGGACTCAACAGGGAAAAGACAAAGGGAAAGAGGTCGCCTTCTGTGAGAGCAAAGCAGGAGCCAGTAGGAAAGAACGGGAGTAAATGACACCGCAGAGCAATCCCCGGCCAAGAGTTGGACAGCTTCTGGCACAGAAAGAGGTGAATTAGGAGAAATGAGCAGTGTGTTCATGACCAAAGTGTTTGACTGGAGAAATAGCCAGAGTTATTTCTTTCTAGAGCAACTGTTAACAGCTTCCGCTGTGAGCCCAGCGGGCTTGGAGAACCCCAACATGGTCGTAAGGTGTGGCAAGGAGAAAGGAAGAGCTCCACAATTGTTGTCTTGGGCCTGTTCCACAGCTTGCGACAAAAGGAAGAAACAAGAGTAACTTAAGGTGGGTACAGAGTCGCACAGCCGTTTGCGGACCGTAATAGACAAGGACGTAACGCTGGCACACAAGCTTCCTACACGCACCCCCACCCCCAGCGCCTCAGCACTGGGCAGTGTGAGGGGGAGCTTCCCTTCTGGTCCTATGGAAACACAAAAGTGCCTGCTGTGGGGACAGCAGCGAGCACAGAGGGAGAAAAATGTTAAGCTACTGTGTGCTTTTTGAAGCTTGATATTTTTATCTGTGGTACCAAGAAGATTGGAACTTTGTTCTGGAGTCTCTGAAAAGGTTTTTCTGAATATCTATTGGGATCAGGAGAAGGGTAACACTGCCTGGGACAATCCTAAAACAGTAAAACCTTGTGTTTTTTTTTGTGTGTATGTTTTTAATTAAAGTTTTTATTTCGCAATAACTGTAGATTGATTCCTACCCAGTTGTAAGAAGTAATCCAAATGCCATGGACCCTTTTCTCAGTTTCCCCCATGGTAACATCTTGCAAACTGGTAGCACAATATCACAACGGAGATACTGAGTTTGATACAATCCATTGATGTTGTTCCGCTTTCCCCAGTTTTACTTGAACTCATTTGTATGTGTGTGTATTTAGCTCGACACAGTGTTATCCCCTGTGTAGGTGTAAGTATCCATCACCTCCGTCAAGATTCAGGACATTTTCATTACCAGAAGGATCCCTTGATTGCCCTGTTACAGCCACACTCACTTCACTCCTCTCTCTTCTTAACCCCGGCCAACCACCAATCTGTTCTCCATTTCTGCAATTTTGTCATTTCTAGCATATTATAGAAATGGAATCATGACGAATATAAACTTGGGGGATTGACTTTTCCACTCAGCATAATTTCCTTGAGATTCAAGTTGTTGTATGAATCAATTGTTCCTTCCTTTCTATTTCTGAGTAATACTTCATGCTAGAGACACGCTACAGTTAGTTTAACCATTCACTCTAAAATGATCCAAGTTTTTTAAGGGTGAAATAGGCTGAATTTTAGCAATCAGATGCATTTTTGAAATTCCCTTTATACAAAAGCTAAAAAAAATGGAATGGAAATGGAATGGAAAAGGAAACTTTGCTTTTAAGGGTGTGTGTGTGTGTGTGTGTGTGTGTGTGTGTGTGTGTTCTCAGATTTTATGGTTTGAGGGAAATTTTTCTGAATTATGGTAGAGTGGTACTGTTCCTGATCACAACCTAAAACTAATTACAAACATCATGAGAAACAGAGACTGTTTTTGTGCCAGATGAGAATTGTGCAGTATTCACTAGTACTTAAAATAAACATTTTTTTTTGCCTTTTCTTATATTTTACAAATACTCTTCATTTGGGATGTTTGTTTCCTGTCAGTAAATAGGAAAGCCTAACCCCACTATTAGTCGCCCTGTGCAATATGTCCTGCCAGCATTTCAACTAAATTTTAAATTATAATGTTTAATAACTATCCTAAAAGAATGTAGCCTTTTAAATAAATGAAACACCTCTTTTGTAACTGATGTAGACTTTTTCAGCTTGCTTGCAGATGGAATAAATTAACTATTAAATAATTTCTTGTTTTTCACAGGGATAACACCCTGTTTTCATTAAAATAATTTTAAATCATTAATGGTCATTTAAATAATGACCTCGAGTCATTCTATTTTCATTAATTTGAAATAACGCAATTATCCACTTTTGGCAAATTGCAAACACATAGTACATATTTGCCTATATGTACTAAATCTAAATAAAAAAAAAAAAGCCATGGAAAGAACAAATAATTCTGATTTAAAATCCCCCTTAATATTTCTGGAAAGAATTTTTTTTAATTCAGGTCATTTTATATACCAATATTTATATAACCCTTTGGTAACTTTATTACACTTATGAGAGTAATTTAAATTTTTTTCTTTAAGCTTCCCAACTTGACTTAAGAATTTTCATAATATGAAACACAATATATATATATCCCAGTTGTCCAGTGTCTTGAGATCTTCTACAACTATAATCACTAAGAATTCTACCACTTCTTTGTTATTAAAAAAAGCGTTGGCTTCTCTCTTTTTTTAAGCAGGAAATTCAGGGAGGTAAAGTTTTAGAGGCTCTGTCCACTTTTTCCCAGGAGTTAATTCAAGCTTCCTGTTGGAAAAAAAAAAAGGATCAAGGTAAAACTTAGCCAAAGCGGCCTCTGTAAGGCACGTCTTTTCATCACATGTCTGAACTACAGGGCAGAAGCTCCATCCTATCAGAGGAAAAGATGAAATCAAAACAAAACACAAACATGCCACAATCAAGCAGAAACAACAAGCGAGTGCTTCCCCCTTATGTTTCAGCAAGGGTTTTTTTCACCTGAATTTGCAAATCTAAGCAGCTCAGATTTTTCAAGAGAAGCATTTGATCAAATATCTGGATCTGGGTCATTTCTTAATCTCTATGCAACATATCCGTTCATCTGCCACACACAGCATAATCCCTTTTCTGGAACACATGGTAACCTTCGCGTACACCCCATCTGCATGGAACTAGGAGCAATTATACTGCCTGGGTTCCCCCGCTCCCCCGTCTTTAAAGATCATAAACTTTAAGAAAAAATGCAACATTTCAAGATGACATCAAACTCAGTGTTAACAATAAATGTTTTAATATCTTTCCTTTTTAGGAAAAAAAAAAGTTTGTCTATTTATAGATATGAAAAGATATACTCCAAACTGGATTACCTCTGCGGTAGAGTGATACTGATTTTCTCATTTGCTACTCATTAGGTCATTTGCATCTTTATTAAAAAAAAAAAAAACTAGTATATTCTGTTTTTATGACAAAATTCTTTTCTTCATCTGTTTATTTGTGATTTCTGTACTAAACAACAACTGAGAAAACTTCAAGAGGAAATATCAAAGCATTAAAACCACAGGCCACAGATAACCTCAAGGAAATAAGATGGAGATGTTCGGTGTTACTTAGAGTCAAACAGGCAACGACTTTGGCTCAAAGCTCTCGGGCAATACTGGGGTAACAGAAGAAAAGAGTTCTTGACCAGGTAATGAGGCTACAGAGAGAAGAAGGAGAAGGAGAGGAGACGGACAAGAAGAGGAGGAGAAGAAAGCTTACAAATTAATTCACTTCTATAAAAAGATTTCTAGAACGAAACTCAAGCAGGAATTGATCACATAGGTCCTGGTAAAAGAGTGAATAAGGAGCCCAGAGAACATTTTCAAGTGTCACTTTTCGAGAGAGGAATTGTGTTCAAATAGATCATTCTCAGAATCACCCTCTATAGACATACTTACATCGATTGAATAAAGGCATTTCTGAGATTCTGTTGTCCTGATAAGAACACATTTAAAAAAGCATCGCTCTCTTTAAAAACATTACAGGTTCCTTTTGTTTGATGCAGTGGCCTTTATACATTTTTAAATTCGGAGGGAGGTATTGGACAGCTTTCCATCCCATTTCTTAGGTAGCAGATCCAGGCTCAGTGTCCCATAGCTACACTTTTGCATTAAAACATGGGGAAGAAAACGAGATAACTATTAAAAGAGAAAAAATCCATACAATAACTATTTGGAAAAAAGAAAGAAGGTAATAATAATAATAGTTACAATAATAATAAAAAGCCCACAATCACTGTTACCCAGGTGTCACTTTTCTATTGTTTTCCTATATTTATTTTTCAGTCATTATAATCATAGGATACATGCAATTTTGTTTTCCTTTTCCCAGGATATATTTTCCCGGAGTATTTTTTCACATTACTGGAGTGTCTGTCCTTTTACATACAACAAATGTCTTCTTGCATGTTCCATATATGTAATCATTGCCTTAAAACTGTGGAATGATGGGACATTTTTGATGGCTCTTATTGATACGTATTGAGAGATATTGACAGGTTGACTTTCAAAATAAATGTCAAGATTAAATATATGGACTTCATCCTTTTAAATGCTTGTTTTGAAAAGAACCTCACCCCAATTTGGTTTAAACTGAATTTCTTTGCTTATTGGAAGGTTGAGCAAAAATGCAATGTTTGAGCAAACATTTCTATATTTTCAACTAGAACTATTTCTTTTCCCAGTCACAAAAAATATAGAAAGTATTGCCCATTTTGTCTGATGGGGTTTAGTGTCGCTGCTATCAATTTGTCTAAGCTCATTATATAATAAAGATATTAACTTTTGCTACACTGCTTGCTCACATGCTACAAATGTTTTCCTCCACTTATTTGTTTGTCTTAAAACATGACCAACTTGGAATCTCAAGGCAGTTTCCCACCATCACAAAACACTCTACTTCCAGCTGACAAAAGCTCAGAAAATACATGCCCATTTGTATGTTAGCTGAAGCAAAACATAATTAGGAAGATAAATTTGCTGCCACCTCTCACATCCACACAAAAATCACATGCCACTTAAAAATCAATGTCAACTCTAAACGGCTTTTCGATTTCCTAGAGACACAGTATGAGAAGTGGTTCTGAAGACTGAATGGGGTGACTCAGTCTTCTTTTCTGTAAAATGGGTGAAGTCCTATTACAGTCTCGGGAGAAAATAACTAATAAGAAAACAATTTGAAAATGTCACATGCAATGCAATGATTTTAGTGATCCTACCACAATAATAAATGTAACGATTAAGGTATTTAAGGTAAGTAGGATGGTACTATTTCTGTCACCGCTTCCAGTTGGCATTCTTGCTTGTAGAAAACGAACCTACAGCATCTAAAAGTTGATGAGGTCACAGACCACATCTGGCCCATCCCCCTCATTTTGATTTCATTTTAATTAATTACACCCAGGGCAATAGATACACATGAAGAAGAATTTGATTTCCCTACAGAACGTTCATGTATCAGATTAAAAATATTCATTGTAGGAATAAGGTAAAATGTAAGCGAGGAAAATAAAAACCATCCATACTGTAGGACCATCATCACTTAGAAAGAACATCTATTAATTTTATTCTTTTCCCTTCTTTCTTTAGAAGTATACATTGAAATTTATATCCGAAATCCAGGGAGTGGTAAATAAAATTTAAAAAAAAATTAGGTTTTGCAATGAGAATGCCATGCATCTTTCTGGGTTTGATGAAAGATTTTTCCCATATGTGATCCCTTTCTGGAAGTGCATTGTTTTCAAAGGCAGGACGTAGAACATTCTCGAAAAGTGGGACTGTCCTTTGGTGACATTTACGTCCTCATAAAAACAAAACAAAACGAAATAAATAAAACACAACCCCCGAGAGTCAAGACAAAAAGGAATCCTCTAAGAAGGAAAAAAGAAGAAGCTACCACGCCGCCAAATAAGTGTCCCCTCTGCAAGAATGATGAGCTATTGCCGGTGCCTCCACACAGCTGCCAGGACAGCTGAGACACCGCGACCACGATGGCCAAGCTGAGCGCTCTTGCTGAAGCATCTTCAAGGAAACAGGACCGGCTTCCCTGAGCACGCAGCACACTTTATCCACATGAAGATACACACTGCTGGTTCCTTGGGCAGGTCACAATCTCTCTGATCCCTTCACAGGCTTCTTCACACGTATTGTCAGCCATCATGTTTTTGGGGTACAACTGAGGCTACAAAGGCAGCAGGATTTTCTCCTGTTGTCCAGGGAGCCCTACCTGTTCCAGATAGACACACAATGAAGCTGGTGGCCCTCAGCCTGGCGAATGCTGTCATGGGGTGACACTGTTCCCCCTTCTCCCCAACTAAGGCCAGAGATTGCTCCCTCTTTGGCAGTCACCTTTTAATAAAGCGCATCTGGGAAAAATACGTCATGAAAATTGTCATGAAGGGCCATAGTGATGAAAAGAATTAGTATCATTAGAGGCATTTATTTTTTTAATTAATTTTTAATTAAATATATTGGGGTGACATTGGTTAGCAAAATTATATACAAGTGTACATCTTGTATATAATTTTGCTAACCAATGACACCCCAATATAACAGCATCTGTATATCATATTGAAAGTCCACCACCCAGAGGCATTGATTTATAATAGATTATTTACGATGCTTATTGTAGAGTTTTTCCTACATTATAGATATTAAGGGGCTCATCATTTTAGTTTCTTATCAAAGTTGAATACATAATTCGATCTTTGATTTGAATTAAAATAGCAGCTAACATTTTTCTGAGCACTGACTATGGATTAGATACTTTGCATGTACTACCTCATTTAATTGTTTAAATTTTAAAGATTTGTGATCTAATTTTTATTGTTTTCTAAGTAACAATTGTTTAAAAGTTAAATGATACTGCACAGCGGTGTTCCAAGTTCACACACTTTTCTATGGTATGACAGCCTCTCCCTCATGGGGATTTAGAGAGTATTACAGAAATCTTCACCAAAGGAAAAAAAGAGACCTTTTTATTTCATCATAACCAAAGGAAAGAAAAGAAAAAAAAAATGAAAGAGGTCTTGTTTGTCATGTGAGAAACTGCAGCATTTTTTCATGTAATTATTTTGGATTTGGAGATTTCCCTTACTGGTACAATAATTACATATCTGTGGAAAACAATCATTCTCCCCTTTTGAGAAAATGTCACTTATTTGTCATGTCAGTAGACTTTAGTTGAAGCCAGGAGGGAAAGTTTCCTGTGTGAGAGAACAATTGTAGTCAGTTCTGGTAGTCTGGTGTCCATATCACATACTAGATATCACACAGCAATAAATGCTTGTTTAAAAAAATGATGCCAAGAATATGGAAACTAGCTATTCATTTGGTATAACATGGATTAGCTAATGTAACTTGTTATTCCCGCTATTGTGTCATTAGCTGCCAGGGGAAAGTCTGAGAATTATTATGCTCTGCCTTGTAAATTACTTCTGAAGACGAGACAGTGAAAGAATCGGAGAGAGCGAGAGATACCTCGCTAGTCTTCTCCCACTCGTGAAAGTCCTTAAAAATATAAAACGTAATATATAATGACAAAAAGGGAAGTTAAGATTTATATTGAAGAGAATGGAAAAATATGACAATAAGCAATTCAGATTTTTTTTAAATGACTCAAAATATTTTTTCCAGTGAAGGTTAAGTATTTTTTTTAATGCACCTCTCCATGACTATAGGCTATTTCAACTCTTTTCAAACACCTAAATTTAGAAAAAATTTATATAGGCTTGATTTGTCTCTGTGACACAGACTTCGTTGCTATGACAGCAACATGATACAATTATTTATTGCCATGACAATCTGCTGTAGGTTTTAAAAATACGTTATCTATTTTTATTAGTGTTGTCAATTGTGCCGGGAAGGGATACCACCACTTCACATAATCGAGAGAGCCTGTAATGCAGGGAACAAGTGGAAATCATTTTGCTGGAGAGGCAGAGCCCAGAACAAGCCGAATTCCTTGAAATCCTCACTGACACACACACTTTCAGCGCTCTGCCCAGGCCAGCATCTGGCTGCAGTGAGCATTTTAATGGGGATGTGGTCTCCATTGATGCTTTCCATGTGGCTTCTGCTCTGCCACGTTGGGTCAACATCAGATAGGACTAGAAGCGCAGAAAGCCTGTGTGCATAAGGACTTTGCATCTTCTGTACCTTTTCAGGAGCAGAGAGTTGTGGGTGCTTAGTTATCAGGATAATGGGGATTTTCCTGCTCTGAGAAGGTGGCTGGGTTTTTACTCAATCCCAACGGTGCCAAAATGGTACTCAGGGGTACCCAGCTCTTAGCCCATTTCCCCTTTACGACTCTCCTCTCTCTTGTTCTCCCCCTATCTGCCAGTCTTGTAGAAAAATAGTAAAAATAATAATACATTTGGTGCTCAGGGAGTGTTTTATCCAAGAAAGGCGTATGGAATTATTTGTATTTGAACCTATCATTGTATCATCAGCAACTAACCTGCTACTTAAGTCATCCTGGAAAGTTAGTTTCGGCTGCTGGTTCTAAAATAAAAAGTTTTTCTTATAAATTGATAAGAAAAAAGTCCATCACACCCATGTAGTTGGAATGTAGTTTGAACATTTAATGTGTGTTGTGTTACGCCAAGTTCTTTAGTCCTCTGATATCATTTGTTACTGACAAAAATACCCACGAGAGGTGCTACTAATATTCCCACTTCACAGATGAGAATATTAAGGCTGCCCTGAGAATCATGTCCAGAGTCATCTATCTAGGACATGGTAGAGTTGGCCCGATGCTGCGGGTTCTACGATAACCTGAGCAGGAAAGGATATTCCCACCTATCCTTGAGACCTGGTCACAAAGAGGAAATGTTCCTGACAGAAATATGGTCATGGGTGGGAGCTGTGCCCTTGGAAGTCCCTGGGTCCTCACAAGGGTCTGTCCAGGAGGAAGTGAGGGCTGGTCCCCACTCCTTGGACCTCCCTCATATCAAAATGCCAGGGGTTCTAACGTCTTGACTATAGACTGTTATTGCAAAGTGTTGGGGTTTTGGTTGTTTGTTGGTTGGTTGGTTTTTTGTCAGTCAGTGTTTTATTTGACAGACCAGCATGACATACATGCAATAAATAACCTGACTCTCACCAACCAGCTTATTCTGTTGTCCTAGACACTGGAGACACTGGCCTTTTATTGCTGTTTCTATAAACCAGGCTTATTCACGCAAATCAATAAGAAAAAGACAACTCTTTGCCCTAGAAGACATGGAGAGGTGATCTGATCCCTTCTCCGCAAAACACCACACACATACACAAACTACCAATGAACATGTATTTTAAAATTTCAAACTCAGTAGAAATCAGAGGTAAGTTAAAATAATGGAGTAATGTTTTTTGTTTTGTCTTTAAGTGTGCTGCTTTAATGATAATATGAAATACTCCTGAGAAAGCCTTCCAAGAAGATGTTTATCAAAAGCCTCTAAAAACATGAGCATTTTTTGTTCCAGAAATTCTACTTTTAGGATGTACACTGAGTGTATAAAAAGATTTACTCAAAGTTGTATACAAAGGTTCCCAAATACTGAATTAAGTTATGGCACAGTCATTAGATTGTCTACTGTGTGGATATTAAAACTCATGTTTAGAATATATTTAATGATATGAAATACCACCCATGATGCACATGAGACAAGCAGGTTACAAATCAGATTGATGCCAACCATGAAAACAATAATCATCGTATATGCTTAGAAAACACACCGAATGGCCACTCCTGGGCAACGGGCTTATGGTAACTTTTAAGATTTTTACTTTTCATTTTTTTTCTAAAAATTTCTTTAATGACATAATTCACCTCTGTGAATGTCCAGCTGACTGTGAAACCTGCAGGCCATTTATCAGCGAGCTCGCTGGTAAATAGGAAGAAACACCAACTCACCCCCTACTTGTTTCATTTCCGATAAAAATACAATAACTGAAATATTTCTATTTCTGTGATAGTTTTCAGTTCCCAGGAACATAGCAAAACTAGGTGTGGTTGGATGTCTGTCCCTGACCCCAAGCCTGGATAGGTTTTATGAGTAATGAGGGATAAGTAATGAGTTGAACAGAAGTACATCTTAGGTCAAACTTGTGTTATTGTATTTATTTTTAATTTGGAAAAGGAACACTTTCAAAACTCTTTCTGGTTTATATTGGGGAAGGACGTTAATAAGGGCTTCCTTGTTTTCATGCATTCACGCATACATTGTGTCTCTGCTATGATTTGCACTGAGACGACACTGAAATGTATACCCCATTGTTAGCATTTTCCACAAAAGGATGCTTTTCCATCAGGAAAATAATTCTATGTTCTAGCTACAAGTTGGTAACAGACATCAAAAAATGAAATGGTACTAGAAGAAATCAAACCTCCTCTCTGTATAAAATTACCAAGGAATAACCTAGCAGTAGATTCTTTGAATTGAAATAAGAGAATTATTATTCCTGGAAAATTATTCCTAAGAACACTCAATTTTAAATTAAAAAAAAAAAAAAGAGCCATATAGTACAGACAAAATTACCATATTCTTGTTCTAGAGTAGAAAGAAATTCATTTAAACAAAAATATGATTTTCATTAAAATGTTAGAATAGAAGTAATACATACACAGAATTATGTTTTTCCTGAGATTTTTTTCTGTCAGTACCTTGAGTTAGTGTAAGTTATATATTTAATAATGTCAAAACCTTGGTTAAACACTATGATAATGCTGGGGATGATGGTGACGAATGCCTAATATTTGCAACAAATGTTAGTTTTTAAAGCACTTCCAAACCCAGCATCCTCCCCTCCCCCCACGGATCCTGAGAACCAAGCTCAGAAATGCTCCTTTCCCCATTTTAGTGAGTGGTCCCATCCATCACACACTGCTGGACCACCCCGGGCTCCTGACTGTCCACCTCATTTCTGAATAAATTGCTCTGATGTATCTAATTTTCATACACGAAGATTGTATTTCAGGAACATTTATAGCAAAAGTTATGAAAGCATAGAGAGCTTAGTACATGAGAGAGAGAATACATATTTTTTGAGAAGATCAAACAGTTTTCTTCCTTTGAAAGTAACAAAGTAGAAAAGCCTTCTTGGGGTGTAACACATTACAGACATGATATTAAGTCGTAGGCTAAATTGTCTTTTGAAAAATAAATACATAGACATAGCTAATACCTAGAAACCGTGTCAAGACGATATTTCACCAGCGTCACAACCTAGGTTACCTGTTGCAATCAAGAAACTGGCACATAAACAGTCAGAGACTCTGACTGATGGAGCAACAGATTACTTAATGTTGATAAGGAGAGACGGCATGTTTGTATATTCATTCATCCATCCATTCAACAAATATTTATGCATTTGCTATGTGCCAGGCACAGTGCCAAGCATGGGGAAACAGGGAATGGTACTGGAAGTGGTCCCTCGTCTTCATGGAACTTGATGTGGTGACGGGGGGAGGATGGCAGATGCCCGCTAATGGTTTTACCAGCCATTAAAGACTCTTGCCTAAATCAGTTGTTACACGAGGGTTTGCATAACGGTTATTTTCTAATTTCACACCTGGACATTTAACTCAGCTGACGTTTTTGTTTAAAGAAGAGCTTCCTTTTTTTTCATATTCATGGACTTCTATTATGCAGTAATGAATATGTATTCATTCACTATGTTATAATCAATCATGGTCATTATTAGTTTGAGGTAAAAATGGTCCTAAATTTGGCCAGGAGGAACTCATTCAACTTTCTCTTGTGTCCCTTTGACACAATTGCATTAGTCTTTGAGCCGTGCGGTAGACCTAGAATAAGCCATTTCGGAACAATCCATTGCTCTTAGGAGCTCAGATTCCCCTTAGTGAGAAATGCTACTGAGACCACAATCGGATACTACTGTCACTGGCTTCTCATTCCTTCTAGGACTTTTAATGCACAGAGGTAGTAAACACACTTTTCTCCCTCTAAATGGTAGGAATATGGATGATTTCTTTTCTTTTTTAGTTTTCTGCAATTTTCTAAAATTCTTAAAAAATATGAGTATTTTTATGGAGGTAAAATATACATAACCCAAAATTTGCCATTTTAACATTTAAGTTTTAAGTGTATAGTTCAGTAACAGTAAGAACCTTTGCATTGCGGTGTCACCCTCACCCTTTGTAGAGGCAAAATTACTTAAAGTCTCTTGAAGTAATTTTTGTCTTTAGATGGTTATGCCACCAACACAACATACAGCTATACAAGTTATTTCCATTTGTTTCCAATTTGGGGGGACTGATTGTCACTATTTTAACTTTGGTTTTGAATTATGCAAAATAAATACATGACTCCAAACTCTTATTTCTATGCCAAGACACATTCATAGCCACTCTTTGACCATCTTTACTACCCTTTTGCCAAAGAAACCATTTTAATTGTTTTCACTTTATCCCTCTCTTGTTTCTCCTTGAAATTGAATGCCGTTACAGAGTGAACCTCTAAAAACCAGACTTTGATTCCATGAATTGGATGAAAATATTAAATTATTATCAGAGTTAAGTGGTTTTCTGTTTGCAGCGTCTGATGTCACTGATATAAATCACGCATCACTTGACTGTTTGCAAAATTCTTCTGCTGCCAAAGGAGCCAACACATTAACATCCATGGTTTCACTTTTCACATGTGCACAAGAACATATAAAATCGAAAAAAGCAAAACTAATTTACAAGAAAGACATGCGATCTAAATGAAAAGACATGCCGCACAGAGTTCTACATAAAAAGCTTTCTGCAGTTTGCATGCATTCAGTGTGGTTGGGGAGGTAGAGGGGGCTATGAAAAATAAATAATTGTGATAGATGTTAGTGCTTTTTCAGCAGATTGGTGTCTTTCGGTTTTCACGTGGTCAGATTGTTGCAGTTCCTCTGGCGGATGACAACCGCCGACAAATATTTTGTCGAAGTTTTACATCCATTATCCAATTTCTTAAGGGATGCAAATGCAATGTGTAACTTTTCATTAAATATGCACTTACATTGATTTGGAGGTCACTCCTGCTGAAAGGTTTATTACAAATAAAAAGCATTACCAATGAAATAATAGTTGTAGATGTATACCATAGGCTACCATCGCAAAAACTTTCAGATTACTCTGTAAATGCTCTGAAGCAGGATCACAGCTTCTATTTTCTATACATATGTCTTCTCTCACACTTACTCTATTATTGCCCACAATTGGCCAACTCTGCCCAGAGAAGCCTGGCCTGTGTGCTGTCCCTGAATGGGAAGGGTTAGCTACACTGAGCCTGGAAAGGGTCAAGAAAAATAGTTTCACTCAACTTTCAGTTTTCACATTATGTTGAGCTGAGAACTCTATTTGTCCTGTGTGAGTCTTGCATGCCTCTGGTCGAGACCCTGGAAGAATCGCCAAGTACCAAATGGAGATCTCCCCAAGCCATACCAGATATTTGAATGCAACCATTGTTAATAATACTTCATTAAAAATGGGAAATCCAGGACAGATACTGACAAGGGCAGGATGCCAGGATACCACATAAACTGAGACTGTTCTAGGCAACTCCTGATGAGTGGTCACTCCATCCTTAGCTGCCTGAAGGGAAGAAATCTGAGCTTTGATTGACTATTAAAATGTAGGTTTGTCTACTGCTGATGAGTGAGCAGAAAGGTATGCGGCCAGCCACTAGGAATGCAAAGGGTTCCTGAGACAAAACCAAGCAAAGCACCAACTTTCTACCTTTCTCCAGGAAGGATTTCTGAGACTGAGCGCCACCCATATGACACAGGGAAGAACATGGGATTGGAATGATTATAAGTGATTTCAAATAGAGACGCACACATATGGCCCCTTCCCCCACAGTTTCGTTCTGCTGTGTAGGAGCTCTGAGCTGGTGTTTATTTTCTTTCTACATTTTTAATTGTTTTACCCCTGTTGTGTTCAAACTTAAAGAAAGTGTCATCTCGTCAAGTTGGTGTGGGATTGTAATGATGTAGGACTTATTTTTTAAGGAGGCTTACTTTTAACATCTTGGAAAAAGCTAGTCATTGGGTGACAGCTGTTCTTCAAAGTAGGGATTTAAAATCTCGAAAGGCCACACACTTACTCCAGTGATGATGATGAAAATACAAGTGATAATGGCTAATATGTATTAAGAACTTACTATGTGCCAAGCTGTGTGCTCGGTGCCTTCTCAGCGGTGCTAGTGTTACTTTCTAGGTGACGAAACTAAGGCCCGGGAAGAATGTCAAAAGTAAAACTTGCAAACACATACAGAGTAAGGGTGTGCTAAATTCTTCTTGATAGTAAGGCACTCAGCTGGGATACAGAGCCTGGTCTGTTTGTTTAAAACCCTGGGCTGGCTACACTGCCCCATCCTTACTCCCAACCAGGTTGGGGAAGAAAATATAGAGACAGGAAACAGAGACAAACGCAAGGCAGGGTAGGATAAACTGCTAAACTGAACACTCAAGGGCCAAGACATCTGGCGTAGATAAGAAAACATTGGAATATGGCACATGGCTACTTAGAAATGTGGGCACTGTCTTGCCCAGCCCCTTGGTGGAATATTCTGGCAAGAACCTGGGTTTATGTTTCGTCTCCGAGGTGGTTGCCTGTCTGCGGTTACATCATGGCTCATTGACCTGGGCTCTGAGCAGGCCTTTCTGATTCCAGGATGAAAAAAGCCATTTGAATGGAACTTTCATTCATTCCTGGGTCCGTCTACCCATCAAGTCTGAGGACAGATCTGCAAAGGCTTCCTCTGTACCCAGGGGCGTAGCCAGCCGTAGGACACCTTACTGCTCCACCAGTTTCTCTCTCCCTCCTTTGGCAGGACTATGTTTACACTGCAATCTCCTATCCTCTCAATTATAATAAGATTGTTTAGAAATACTGTTGCTTCTCCCAATGCTTCATACTTTCATCATTTAAAAAAAATGGTTAACAGGCATTTGAAATAGCTTGATATTTGCTTTTTTTTTTTTTTTTTTTTTGCTTGAAAACTAATCCAAAAGCCTGTTGGTTTTCTTTTAAAAATACGAGTTTAACAACCATTTGTTTCTAGAGGATCAGTATTTCTCTGAAGGATTAAATAAGTTTAGAATAATGAAGCACATTTAAAACTATGCAATGTCTAAATTAGCAAATAAATATCAGATCAAAAACACAGTTGGCTGAAGGTAAAATGTGATGACTTTTAAGCCAGTTACCTAAAATTAAAGTACATTGATTTCTTTCTACACAGTAAGTTAATTGAACCCTTCAAAATAGATACCTTTTTGAGAACAGTAACATTTCAAGGAAATGTATTTCCTGACCTGGAAAAGTAGAGTGTTGTGTGATACAGCACAAAGAAGAAACTCTTTTGATTAAGGCATCAGTATTCCACATGAATTAAAATAGGTAATTAGCAAATAGAAAATATTGGATTAAAAATAACAACTAATAATCAAATAGAATAATTATAACAATATACAATAAAAAGTATGTGAATGTGCTCTCTCTCCAATAATTTTTATATTTTTCAGTCCCACCCTATTCCTGAATCTGTTTAAACCATCCCTTACTTGCAGTAAATGGTTTGGTGTCACTTGTTTTAGGGGGTCCCTTGCTGAAGTTTTCATATAGGCTCAATGCTTTCTGGCTCAACACGTTACTGTCAGTCGGAACACGTTTTCCAACTGTGTCTTCCACCCACACATTTAATGCCTTTTCCTTCTTCACTAAGCCCTTTCTTGCACGGTGGCTGTAACTTTTGCAGTCTGAGGTGTGACAGCAAAACTAGCACAAATTCCTTTTTCCTTCTTCACAATTTCACAGATAGAAGTTTCGTTCTTACTATAGATCTCAGCAACCTCATTTGGAAAATGTCTTTTTGTTTTACAAAATGTATTTGCTCACTATTTTAGGAACTTTGGATTGTACGTGACAGAGACCCAACTCAAACTAGGGTACACGTCAAAAGGGAGTGTCACCCAACTAAAAAGCCCAGGAGTGTTACTGACTCAGCTTCATTCCAGGGCACAAATGATGACTCGGGGTTCCCCCTGCCTCCCTGTCTCCATTCTCTTTCCCTGTGCTATGGCTCCATTCTCTCCTACTCTAGACAGACTCCCTCCTGTGGCCAGGCAAAATGCCCCACTTAACAGCTCCAGTAGAAAGCACATCTCTTTTCAAATTAACGTGCATCCATTCCCAAAAGGAATTCTTTTTGCCCTTGTTTGGGTCACAAGCTCATCCTAGACCAATCGTGGAGTCCAGAGGAAGTGGTCCTATGATTGGCCAAGACTGGGTCATGTGTCTACTCCTAACCAATCACCATCTCTGTCCTGGGTCCCATGCCCATCTTTTCGGACCAAAAAGTGAGAGACAGATATTCCCCCAATAAAGGGTGCTGGGCAGACACAAACAACGTGACCACTACATTTAGGGCTTCCATTTTCAGGAATTTATCAGAGAAATTATTTCTGATGAAGCTACTGTGCCTGGGGAAAAGTCAATGCAGAGAAGTCACAGAAACTTCAGGAAGAGTTTGTAAATACTTTCAAAGAGCACGTATGAAAATCTGTCTAAGTCTTAGACTCTAAGGTAAAGAGACCTTTCAAGAATGCTAGGAATTTTCAAATAAATCCTAAAGGGGAAGAGTAAAAACTCATCTTGAGGTCTTTGCAGGTGAAGTACAAGCTAAGATGTGAGATGTCTCTGTCACTGGCTCTCGCTGTGACGTGGGTCTCTAGGGCCTCTCCAGCCTGTAGGTCTCAGCCCCACCACGGGCCCCTGGGTCCCAGCCAGGCCCACCTGTGCCTCGGGGGCCAAGTGAAAGATTTCTGCTTCCAGGGCTTCCTCTGCTTCTCACAAGCACTAAGTACATATCGTTTTATCCCCATTTTCCCCAAAAGGCCGCAGACTGTCCTCCCCCACAAAACAAACAGCAAACAGCACATTCTAGGAAGGCCCTCCCTGACCTGTGCTTGTGCCCACGTCATTACTGACTACGCCAGTGTCCAACGGCTGCTCACCTCTCCTTAATGACGGCTCTATTTCAGCAGCCGGCCCTCCGTAAACCCTTCCGGGCCTTCTACTCTAAATAGGCCTCTTCTCACGCCAAGGCCAGCCTCCTTGCCAGCCGAGTAAACACTCTCCGGCTCCCGGGGGAGGCGCTGACGTGCCCAGCCCGGCCTGGGCATTTACAGGGTCTTGGCAGCCGGCGACTGGGGGCTGCCTGCTACCCAGGGCAGAGACAGCAAATCCGTGGGGTTCAGATGGGAGGGGTGCCCTAGGCAGGGTGGTAAGGAGGCATTATGGCGCTACGACAAGCCTCAGACCAAACAGAGCGAAAGGTGAGGCCTGAGACATTTCTGAGGTATTCATGGATGCTTCCGTCTGTGTTTTTCCCTCCTCCACCCCATTTCCAAGCAAGGAGTCAGGCCTTTTGTAAGTCTTTACCTCAGGGAGCTTTGCTGCACTAAAAGCTCAAAGCCTGTGTGTGAGGGAAGAGGATCCCGTCTTGAAAAACTCCCAGCTCACTGGACAGGTTTTGCTGGAGGTCCCCAAGCAGGAAGGAGAGAGAAAAATGGTCTCTTTGAAGGGGAGGAAAGGCTCTTGGGGGGGTCTCGGGGAAACTGGATCTCCTCTGCTGAAGTTCCCAGAACCCATAATGCTACTCAAACTGGCAGTCACCCTGCAGCGACCTTACAGATTAAGTGATGGGGCCACCACACTGCTACCCTGATGGACAGGCCCATAGCGGCCCTCCCACCATGCCCCTGGGGCCATATGGGCCTCTCGGATCTTTGTGAGACAACAGGAGGGAGCCCCAATTCTGAGTTGCATGAAATGTATCCTCAGCTCCTTCCAAGGCAGAGTCAGTCATCTCTCCCCTCCATTATGCTGCAATACCTTCCTGACCTGAACCCCGGTCTCCTCTCTTGGACCCCGACCCCCACCCCCCCCACCCTACCCCACGTGGCTCCACTCAGCAGCCAGAGTGATTCTCCTGCAGAGCAAAGGGCATCCTGCTACTCACCTGCTTCAAGCCCTCCAGTGACCCTGACGTTCTTTGTCTGTGGCAGCATGTCTTGCCCTGGGCTACAGCTGCGCTGATCTGGGGCTGGCCTGGCAGTTGCCCCATTCATTGTACACCACTCTCCTCCTACATCCTGCTTCTTCAGAGCCCGGCCCCCTCGCAGTGCCTTGAGTGTGCCAAGCTATGTCTTCGCCCGGGCCCTGTCTCTGGAATGGTCCCCCTGACCTTAGTCGCTTCCTTCTCTTCATTTGAGGCTCACGTAAATTCCACCTCCACTAATACACCTCCATGATGACCCTTCTAAGAAGAGGCTCTCACATCAATTACCAGCACCACCCTGTATTCTTTACTTCACTTACTACTTTGAGGTTATCCTATGGCTCGTCTATTTCTTGCCCTGCCAGAACGTCAGCCCCGGAGAGCAGAGACCTCTCCTCTCTTGTTCACGGCCGAATCCCCAGGGCATGGCACATAGTAGGTGCTCAAGAAATATGTGTGGGAATACATGGTGATCGCCTCTCGCCACCTAGCCCTGAGAAAGTGATGCCAGTTCTGTGCCCTCACAAGGAAAGTGCTTGAACTTGAATAATATTTGATCTAATGGTTTTTAAAGCTTGTGGTTTCTACAGTGTTTGATATCACTTTTCCTACCTATGGAAGTGACAGAAACATGGAGGGAGGTTAAAACAGTAGAAAAGCCCCTTTGAGGGATGGAAATGTGTGAGAGCGACGGTCCTACCCTAAAGCCCCTTTCGATCCTGAATGCTTTGAGACAATTAGGGGAGCAGAGGAAAAGGTGCCCACATAATTCTCATTTCTAAAAGAGCAGTCTCTGGCTTCATTGCATTGATGGTGTTCTCAAGTAATTAAGAAATCCTGACATTACTCAAGATAGATATCATTGAAGTGGAGTCGGAGAGACTTTAGAAATCTATAATAAGATTAAAGTCAAGCACTAAGAAAAGGTGTTGCTGATTGAACAGTCTTCCTGAAGAAACCAGGGACTCCAAAACCGTGTGTCCTCAAGTCATTAAACAGGGTTGCATTGCCACTAAAAAAAGAATCATTCATTCTCACTTACATGTGGGATTATTCACAGCCCCAAAATGTGGTTATCGTATCAAGCGAGGCTGGGGCACCCGTTGGCCTTGTAAATTGCTGGACTGCACCTGAAACACTATATCCAAGGAGTGTGGCCATTGGGGTTCGCATCTCAGCACCATGGAGCCCCGGCGGGAAAACTGGGGGATGGTCCTGAAAAACCCTGTTATATAAAGGGTGCTTTCAAGCATCATCTTCTCTAGGATTTGGGATATAACCAGAATCAGAGCTCTAGCTAGACAACTGCCAAAATGTCTGGTTGAAAACAATGAAATAAAATATCCATTAAACTAATTATTCAGAATTGACAAGTTCAGGGGTTCCCCACGATATTCCCCACCCTTCACCCCCGATTCTCACAAGTGGCTCACGCAGGGACGGTTGCCTGTGGGAAGGGACAGATGTGCAGTCTGAAAAAAGACCCCTAGAGGGTTCTTGTACACCCTCCTGGGGAAAATGACCCCCCTGCCCACCCCTCACTTCCCTACCAGACAGTCACTGCACTTGTCTTTTTATTGAAATCACATTTTTAAAAAACAGATCTGATGGAAAGCGAATTAGTGGTTCCCTGAGGCTGGGTGTGAGAGCATGGACTATAAATGGGCAGGAGGGGACTTTCTGGGGCAGGGGAACAGAATGTGGTGGCACAACTGCATACATTTATTTACTACAATGCATCCAACCATACACTTCCAATGAGTGCATTTTTGGTATGAAAATTATACCTCAGCAAAGCTGCGAAAAAAATGGATCAACCCCTGAGGGTAGCTAGATGGGAGGAGGGTGGGGATGAGGGAGAAGGTGAGGGGAGTAGAAAGCACAATCAGTAACCACAAGATTGCCATGGGGATAAGAAAGACAGTTTGGGGAATGTAATCAATGATATTGTGAAGATTTTGTAGGGTATCCGATGGACACTTGTCTTATTAGGGAGACCACTTCATGGATGGTGTAGATGCCTGACCACTGCACTGTATACCTGACGCTGAAGCTGAATAATAGTGAATGTCAGCTATAATTTAATATATATATATATATAGTCACAGGATGTGGAGTACAGCGTAGGGAATAGAGTCAGTGGAACTGTAACAGCTACATCCCATGTCAGAGGGGTAGTAGATTGGGGGGGGGTATCACTTTGTGAGGGGTGTAAATGTCTTAACTATGACATTGTTTTGTACACCTGAAACTAAAAAAGAAAAAAAAACAGAAAAAAAAAAACACGGATCAAGCCAAACTATGTGTGTAGATAGAATGCGGGCGATGTGTCCAAACCAAGCTCGCCTCTGCCACCCACCTTCTCCAGCATCTTCTGCCATCTCAGTGAATGGTGTCAGATCTGCCAGGGGCCTGGGCGTCTGCCATCTTTGGCCACTTCTCACCACCTCCATCTGACCAGTTCTACCTCTCTGGTATCTCTTGAATCTGTTCACATCTCCCCATCCCTGAGGCCACTGCCTAACTCGGGCTGTCATAGTTTCTCCTGAAAGGTTATCATCACTTTCTAATGAAGTCTCTGCTGTCACCTCCCAGTGCATTTTCCCGTCTGCCTCAAGGATGAAATTCCTTCACCAGCTCCCAGTGGTCCTGAGGATAAAACTCCAGCCCCTCAGCAAGGCGCAGCTTACAAGACCGCCCACCACTGAGCATCTGTTTATTTCTTCAGCCTTATCTCTTGGCAAACCAAACTCTAAGTCAAATTGACCTACTTATCTTTATCTATTCCCTGAAACAAGATAAGCTTTCCTTCCCTCCTTCGCTCACATAGCTTTCTCTCCACCCACAATCACCACTCTGACAGAGACAGCTGGTTGCTTCCCAATAACTCCCCTTCTTCCTTACTTACAACCTGACTTTACCTAGATATACTACCATACAGGTAAGGCCCTCATTCCCTAGCTTCCCCTTGCAGCTCTGTGGAATGAACTGACACATTTTGATCAATGGGGAAAGTATGGCATATCAAGAGGCCTCCTTAAAAGGAGAAGGCCTTCCTGCGTTTCCTTCCACCTTTATGCTGCCTGGAATGAAACTGTCATGGCTGGAGCTCCTGCAGCCATTTTGGACCAAGAGGTCCTGCATGGCAGTGCAACAAGATACAAGGACTTTGGGTAGATGACACCTGCAGAGTGTCCATATCACCGCTGCCCTTTGTTTATGTGTGAGAGAAATTAACTTCTCCCTGCGTCAGCCACTATTTTGTCTGGGTCTTTGTTATTTGTAGACAGATAAGATCTTACATAAAGAGTGCTTTCAGGTGCCATCTTAACTGAGTGACCCACTCTTCTGTCCACTGAACTCTTGTTTTCCCTGTAACACTCAGCGGAAGTGCCACCTACTCTGGAAGCCATCCTGGTCTCCCAAAGACAGGTCAGATACCCCCTCCTCTTGCCTTCATAGCCCTGGTACTACTTCCTATCATGGCACCGTTAGAGATCAAATCAGTTTACACTTTGCCACCATCACGATTCCCCGAAGCAGCACTGGGCCTGGCACAATAGGGTCTCAGTATGTTTGCTGTATAAGAAAAGGTGCTTAAAACCCAGGAGAGACAATCGTGTCGCAACATTGAAAGGGAGCCAAGTGAGTAATTAGTTTAGTTTTATATCACCTCTGCCTCTCTGGGTGTCTCTGCAAATGACAGGTCTGGATGTATTACATACATCAATAGTTGTCACAGAAACAATGAAAACTTCCCTTGCAATATTAAGAAATATGAGCCATGCACTTCAATTTGTCAAAGGTTAGAAAAATCAGAATCTTTCTATCAAAATACCTGAGGGCACGCTAAAAAGAATGACTGACCCAGGAGGAAAATACCAAGATGAAAAGAGAAAATAAGTGACTGCTCTATGACAAACACTCAAGGAAACTCAGAATAAATATTCAGACTAACACGCTGATTTAAAATAGATTCCTTTCTAGTTACAGATGCCACCTACCTGTGGACACGTTAGGCATACAAATCTCCTTATGCCTGACTGGGTTCTAAAACAACCTTTGTGGTTCCCTAACAAACTAAGGGGACCAAAGTGGAAATTCAAGATATTAAAGGCCAAGTGCGTCTAAAATGGGGGGAGCAGAATTAAAAATAAGAGTAACTATGAAACAAGACTGAGGGCAGAATCAGAGTCAGGTTGGAGAGAGAAAAAAAGAAACAATATGGAAAAAGAAACAACCTGGAACTACCTATGGATACCAACTAGTAGTCGGATTATGTGGGAAAGTTCTTCTTCCTCACAGAGTTTCAGCATCAATGTCAAGAGCATGAGTGGATGCCTCCTCACCTGTGAGCATATGCTGTGACATTTTAATGCGCCTAAACTCTCATGAGAAGAGACGTTATGGTAGAAGGCATCCCCAGCAGGGAACTGAACCCCAGGGAAGCTATTAGCCATTTAGCATCTTGTTTCATGTAGGAATGTAAATGCCACATTCTCACGTAACCCACTATGTCACGCTGTGCCACGCTGGGTTCTGTGCTTCCCACTTACCCCTCCCTTGCCCATACCTTTCACTTCTGTGACTCTCCAAGCAGCAGCCGTCTCTCAGAGGGCTTGGGGAAGCAGGTGCAGGGATGTGACAAGCAGCCCTGTTTGCTGAAAATACAGGGGAAGCAGGTTAGGCACCTATATGACCAGTTCAGGGGCTCAGAGGGAGTAATCTTAAGCTCCAGATTGAAGTTTCAAAGATTCATTCATTCTAGGGGTATTTGCTCTGAGGCAGTTGGGGTGGGGGGCGGAGCTGGGGGGGCAGCTGTAGCAGTAATTGACCTCACACTTGCCCCTAGTCCCTGAAAACCTCGATTTTAAAAAGCAGGAGAGATTGGGTGACTCAGGTGGGGGTATTTCACAAAAGCTCTAAGTGGCATCTTGAATGGCCCTGATTCATCACTTCAGTCAGGCTTATAAACAACCAACAAGTCCACACACCTTAGCGGTGGGGACTCGCTAGAAGATGCTTCGTCATCAGTGAAAGCTGGAGGTACCAGTGTCACAGACATGTCTTAAAGAGACATTCCCTACACCCGAGGGCAGTGGGAAAAATTATTCTAGATCACAAGTCAGGGGTCCAAGTTGGAGCCCTCACCTGCTGAATATCGTTAGCTCGCCTGCTAATTGGCACAGTGGCCTTGACCACTCATAATAATAGTAATAATATGGCCCATAGAGAGGCCTGATCCAAATCATGGGGTTCGCACATTACATATACTTTTCACAATCCTGCAGCTAAACAGACTTTGGTCCCATTTCACACTGGAGAGGAGGCTGGTCCTGACATCCTGTTTACACTAAAATTTTGTTTGGCAAACCTTGTTTAAGAAAGGACAAAATAGAAACTGCAGCCCCGCCCCCTCTATAACCGTGGGTCAGTAGCATCAGCCCACTCGGCAATGTGTAGAAATGCATGCTCCCGGGGCCTCCTCCAGACCTGCTGTGCAGAGCTCTGAGGGTGGGGCTCCGTACTCTGAGTGTTTAAGAAGCCCCCCAGCGTCTTCTGATGCACCCTCAAAAAAGTTTGAGGACCACTGGTCTAGGTCCGTGGATTGTCCACCTGAGTTAGGGAAGGGTCCGGAAATGTGGATTTGCAGCCAGGGCGAGCAGGCTGGGCCAACGTGAATGTAACAATTAAGTACCATGTTAAAAAATGAATGCTTTCTGGGTGCCCTTTTATGCAGGGGAGCCCTGGAAAGAACCGGGAATGTGGGTAGACTTGGGAAGGGAGAAGGGTGGGGCTTGGGCAAGAGGGGACTGTGAGAGGAGAGGAAAGGGGGGACCAGGAAGCTGCGGGGCCTCACAATCCATCTGGTTGGAAACAACGTGCCTTGCCCCAGCCGCAGGAGCCAGAGCAATTACAAGTTTATATAATAGAAGAAGTCTCCCGGCCTCTCTCCTCCACCACGCCCTGCCCCTGCCGGCTTTGGCAAGGGGGAGGAATCGCTTTCTCTGAAACGCACAATTGACCAAGGATGGAGGCTGTCTTTCCTGGGTTTGCAACTCAGGGCCAATCTCCTGGGTCCCGCTTTTGTGTACTGGAAGCTCGGGTGTCTCGAGACCTTCCTGTGAATCCCAGGAGGGCGGGGAGGCGGGCGCCCCCATCGAGAGATGGCTCGGAGCTAAACGAGGAGGCGTCTGGGTCGTGGTGTTCGCTCAGCTCCGGGTGGCTGGGGTGTGAACTCCTGGCGTTTATGTAACGCCTGCCCTTCCCTGGAGGGAGGACCGTGTGATCCACTGAGTCACGGAGCGCAGGGAGGGAGGGGGAGAACTGGGGGGGAGGGGAGTGGGAGGGGACAGCCCCGCCCCGCCCACGTGACCTGTCAGATGACTTGCTCTAAGTCTGCATGGGCTCATTTACCGTAAGGCTGAAGGCTTTTCATCAGCATCCACTATTAGTCATCCCCGAGTGACATTTGATATGAGCCACAGCTCAATACAGGACATGGCAGCGTGGATGAGGAGGGAGGGGAGGAAACGCTGCTCCGGCTGCCTCTCATTTTTGTTGGAACCAGAGTTGGTGCTGAGTCAAGGAAACCTACTGTGAAAAGTGCCAGGGGAGACAAGTCACTTTTCTACTAGACTCTTAGATTCTTTGGGGCTGGGAGCAGAGAATCTGGGAGAAGCTGCTCCCAGGATGCCTGGCAAGCCACGGACCACTCAAGACCCGCTTCACATTTGTGAGTTGCTTTTAGAAATTGAGTGTGCCCTCCTGCTGAAAAGTATATGACGATCTTATCAATTATCCTTCTCTTGTCTCAAGTGTGGCCCAGGGACCAACGCCACCTCCATGCAGGCCTCCAGAATCCACATCTGCAGCTGCTGGAGGAGTAGGAATGGACACAGCACAGGTGTCCTCACTGCTGAGGAGCCCATGGTAGGCATGGCTGGGGCTCCAGCTGCACTGGGTGTCTGGAGGTACGCAGTCGTGAACTTTGACTTTTCCTTAATGCACTAAAGGTATATCCAAAGCATAAATTCTATCCAGAACTGTGAGACAATAAACTTCTGTTGTTTACGCAACAACAACCACCACCAAAAAAGCCTCAATTCCAGAGCCAACCCAGTGGGAAGCAAAAACCAAACAGGACTGAATCTGACTGTCCTAGTTACACCTTGATCTTGACCTTGCGTTGCAAGCACGCTCCAGCTTATGTACAACTGATTTGTGAGGAAAGAAGGGAGACACAGTGTTTCTTAACAGTTAAAAGAGAAAAAGGGAGCCAACTTGTTGCTTGCACTGGCAGCGGCTAACTCCGTAAGTAATTTCCTCCCTTAAAAGAAAGACAAATGAAGTCGGGTCTAAGCTTTAGAAAGGGGGAGCAAAGAGTTCGGTGAGTGGAAACCTGGCTTCATTTACCTGTCGGGCCTTGTTAAGACACACTTGCCTTGAGATAAAAGGGTTTCTTTTGGGACAATCCCAAAACGACTTTGCTCGATTCAATTGAGCAAGGCCGAATGAGAGAGCATTCCAGCTCGGAGATATGCGTCCTCTCACCAGGTGAGTTGTAAATACATTCTGACCAGGTTTAAGAGGCTCCCTCTTGAAAAGTTAATCTATTTTTAAAAATGAATATCCTGGCACAAACTGCTTTGAAGAAGACCGTGAGCTGACTACTGCTGAGATAATTATTCTGTCTCGCCACTGAGGGAACAAGATTTTTTGATAAGACTAATAATCAGCCTTTGGTGGTGACTGGGGAGGGGAAAGAGAGAATACCCTACCTCTGGGTGCTGGTTTTGTTCTCCTGCCTCCTTTCCCTGAACTCCTTCCCTTCAGACTCAGGCTGTGGGAAGCTCATAGAGTTTTGAGTTATGACCTTTGAACCCTACTGAGTAAGCTTTGCTCACCTTTCAAATCTCTAGTTCCGGCATGAAGGTCAGAATTGTGAAACCCATCTTCACCCTCTTGACTCTGAGATCAGGCTTCTGCCTCTGAGCAGTGCTCTCCTTATTGGTGATTGGGCGGAAGGGTGTTTGATTTCCAGGTGGGTAGACCCTAGTTCTGTATCCCCATTTAGCTATTCATCTGTACCTGGGCAGCATTTCCGGTGAAGTTCCCACTGGACGCCATTTCACTGGCAACTTTAGTTTTCTGGGTTTTTTTTTTTAACGTTCATTTAAGTGCATTTTTCCAGAACCCACCAGCTCCAAATCAAGTAGTTGTTTCAATCTAGTTGTGGAGGGCGCAGCTCACAGTGGCCCATGTGGGGCTCAAACCGGCAACCTTGTTGTTAAGAGCACCGGGCTCTAACCAACGGAGCAAACCGGCGGCAGAATGTGTGTAAGGAAGAGTTATAGTATAATGGCCGAGAGAGTGAGATTGGCAGTTAGAAGATTCTGGTTCAGATCCCAGCCCCTCATACTGATGCTCAGACAAATTATTTCACATGCTCTACATCTCAGCTTTCCTGTGGAGATAAATAGAGATGACACGATCCATCGCATGTGGGTAAAGACAACTCACTGAATGGTTAAGACACCAAACAGGTGATTCACCAAATTTAGCAATTTACCAAAACCTTGAATTGAAGATTATCTTCCTGAACATTTTAAATGAATACGAATATTCTTCAAAAAAATAAATCCATATTATATGTTTGATATACATTCAAGTAGTTAGGAATATATTCAAGAACATATTTAGCTCATTACTATATCCTTCATGAATATTACTATTTAATTTAACCAAATAGAGGAGGGAGTATTAGAAAATAATTCCCTCCTTTAAATGACTGGATTATTTTCAGCAATAATCACAAAGGTGAAATGAATAACAAAAGTGGCCAGAAAAATAAAATGTAAACACTGAAAATTTCCTCATATTGAATATTTGCTTATGTACTCTTGCCAGTAAAAAAATAATAAAAATAAAATAGATTTTACTGTGCAAAAAAGGGGGGAAAAACAAATCTAACTATTCATTCATTTTTATATCTAGTTACGATGAAATTTTTTTTTTAATTTTTAAAAATTTTTTATTGGGGAACAGTGTGTTTCTCCAGGGCCCATCAGCTCCAAGTCATTGTCCCTCAATCTAGTTGTGGAGGGTACAGCTCAGCTCCAAGTCCAGTTGCTGTTTTCAATCTTCAGTTGCAGGGGTTACAGCCCACCATCCCATGCGGGAATTGAACCGGCAACCTTGTTGTTAAGAGCTTGGGCTCTAACCAACAGAGCCATCCGGCCGCCCCTCCAGAAGCTCAGTGGCAGCTAATTTGTCTTCAGTCTAGTTGTGGAGGGCGCAGCTCACTGGCCCATGTGGGAATCGAACTGGCAACCCTGTTGTTCAGAGCTCGCACTCTAACCAACTGAGCCATCCGGATGCCCTACAATGAAATTTTTGATTATTTGGTTACAGTCTCATATAATCTTATTTCATGTTAAGAACTGTTCAGTAACTAATAAGTGAATTTTAATAAAACTAAAATGTTTGTAAAAGGTACCGTTTAGGTAACTACCATATGGTAGCACTGTGGTAACAACTGATTTTCTTGATTTGTTCTTTAGTCTAAAACAAGCAACAATTCAATGTCAAGTTCAGTAAAATAGTTCACAAAACAGGAGCAGAGCAAAGATTGGTCCTAGGCAGCTGGCATTGTGATTTCCCATGCCTCCTCTAAATATCCAGTAAGGGGCATCCACAAAGATGCCCCTTCCGTTTTCTTACCAGGGATACAACAATACACAATTAGAACATGATTGGAAATCCTTAAGTGGAGAAGTATGTGAAAAGAGAATTACTATGACACCCCTGTGGCAATAGAAATCTCTTGGAGTTGTGTTCTTGCAACAGCTGCTCTTTTTTCTGTCTTTTTAGATATCTGCTTGGGTCTTTAGACAGGGCGACACCCTGAGGATGGTGGCAGCCAAGAATCCAGGCCAGGAGCACCTGAGTACAGATTATCTTCGTATCTTCTCTGGTTTGCCACGGTCAGTTATTGCCTCGACAAGCATATTTTCATAAGCTCTTGCAGGCAAGGGTCTCATTACCTTTACTTCTCGTCCCCCCAAACTGGCGCCATGCTCAGGGCTCAACAAATCATTCCTTTGACGGATCTCTAGATGACAACTCCCTTTAGGCAGGCATGTTCTTGAATTCGGAGGAACCCCACCAGCAATCCCATTTAAGAAAGTCCATGTGGTCTGCTGGTGGCTGACTTAGTTCAGAAGCTTCCGCTAAAGGCATGCCCGGAGCCTGCAGCTATATAAATGAGCTCACACATAGTCTCAGCCGTCTGTGACTTCATCTCCACCTGACTGCTCTGCCTTCAGGTCGCCCCCCCTCCCCTTAAATCCTGTGTTCAGGATCCTATGCTGCTTAAGTCCTTCCTGGGAGCGGCGGGCTCAGGAATCAGGAAAGTGGGACACGCATGGCCCTATCACCTCTGGGGACCTGCCGTCTGTGTCAGCGAAGACATCACGCTCATCACTTGCAATGTTACTTTTTCTGAAAGGCATGTGGCCTCTGATTCCTGCCAACTCGGTGCTCACGGGGAGCTCTTCCCATCCCGGAAATGGGGCACGGCCAAGGGCTGCACAGGGCATCTTGTGCCTTTTGCAGGCAAGAGGATAAAACAGCTGACATCTGTTTAGGGCGTGGGAATCCCACCCTCCTGGAAGCCTCTGATAAAGTAAACCAAAACATTTCATTAAAATTCATTTTCTTTTCTCACATCTTACTGAAAACAGAAAAATATTTCAACCTTGGCATAGCCACTGAATTATTCATCTGAAAATGAAACACAAAAACAAAATTGTAACGCGATGCAGACTAGATCCCCTGCCCTGCCCTTTGCCCCTCGCCATCCCTTTCCTCTGAAATGAGGCCGGGGTCCTGCTTTCCAACTGAGGCCAGTGCCCAGGGAAGCATATGCTCTCTCATCCTCTTATGGGAGTGACGCCTGAACACCAAGTGGGGCTCCCAGGCCCTGAGGACCACATGTTGCCACAACCCGAGACCCAAGAACTCTGGGTGCATAAGGAACCCAGGTTGGGACACACCAGAGAGGTGCAGGCAGGAGCCCAGGGAGAAAGCCTCCCTCCCTTTTGTTCCCTGAAGCAGGGGCCAGGCCAGGAGTCCCACTGCCAGCTCCCAGCTCTGCCCTCCATTCTCCCTGGAAGCAGATGCTGAAAGAGCTCTCCGGGGACCCGGGACAGTCACTCCCGCCCACACACCCAGCAGTGCAGGGAGAGGAGCAGTTAGGGACCCATTTGGGACTTCTCTTCCATTGCAAGGCTGCCTTTGATGCTCATTTGAACCAGATGGCATTTGCCTCCCAGTTTGGGGAGGAGGCTCCTGCCTGCATTTCCTCCGGGTGGGCTCCGAGCTGGCTGCCCTCGCCAGGCCAGGGGGCTCCGTAAGGTTGTCAGCGGCTCTCTTTATCAGCACCCTTCAGACCTCACCTTCCACTGTGCCCTCAGGTAAGCAGGGGCTTCCTTCATGAGCCCTGGCTCTATGGTGGCCATTTTCTGAACCCCAAATCAAAACATGCAGTTATGAGAATTGTTGGGGTGTTCAGGGAAGAGAATCTTTGAATTCGGGGCTGCCCTGGGAAGCTGGGACATGTGCTGGTCACCTCTCTGCTTCGGTGGCCTGGGAATTTTCCAGTAACAGGACTTCTGTTTTGGATGTATGGTCAGACTAGTTGCTTGGTGCCTTTTCACTTCACTTGTTTCCTAAGTTTTGCCCTCATGAAATCCACTTCTCCGCGGCTAGAAATCACTTTGTAAATAACAACGGAGAGACTTCTTGCACTGATGGCCCAGAGACCTTGGAAGTTCTGGGCTGACCAGGTGGCACAGACACAAAAGCCATCTCCACACATTCTAAAGAGGAGGGGTGCTGACAACGCACCCCTTGCTGTTTCTCTATTCAAAAATACCCCCCCACACACACACACACACAAAGATAATGGTCTAATTATTCAATGCAACTCTCGACGTTCATCAGATTATACAGAAGATACTCGACTCTATTTCATTTTGTTGCACAAATAAAGCCTAAGGGGAAGTGCGTTTCTGGCTTGCCCTAAAACACGCACTCACTAGCTGTAAACAGTTTTGAGAGTGGGGATTCTGATAGTGAACACGTGGTCCTCCAATACTGTGATCCACGCCAGGTGTGTTGGCAGCGACAGGAGGATTTCAGGGGGAGAGACCTGGGGCAGTAGCAGGGAGAGCATCTGGGCAGATGGGGGTGAGTGAGGTGGGGCTGAAACCGGAAAGCCCAGGAGGAAACGGAGCCCAGGGCTGGGACCAGCTGGGGAGACCAGGCTGCGTGACTGGAGCAGGGCTGGAACCAAAAGCAGCCGATGGAATTTGAATGGAATTCTAGATGTGGCCCAGTGGCATCCACACTCCCTCCTCTGTGCTCACCCTCCAACGTCTGGCCACATGCAGAGGCTTTGGGGGCTTCAGGGGAATGGCAGAACCACAAGACGGAAGGAATCTGTGTCCCCAGTTCCCTGGATACATTTCTTAAATAGGTTTATTGAACAAATAGTTGCCTGGGCCTACAAGAGGCTGGACCCGCATGGAGGAAAGATGCCTCCTGATCAGGAATACTCCCACTGGATGGTCAAATAACCAGGGGTAGCAGCTTGTATTGTGATGACATTTGTATCCGGGGCTCGCTTATCCCTGCAGCGAGCAGTTCTGTAACTAAAGTGGTCCCGAAGGCCACGTGGCACGGATTGGCTATACGAGCCATGAACAGCCCACCCTGGAACTTCTGTGGGAGAAAACAAACAAACAAACCACACTCGGCGTACTTTGTGTGATTTCTAGAACTTCTATGATTCCTATTTGTGAATTGGGATTTTCTGCTAGACACAAGCGACCGTGACAATTGCCTTGGTCCTGCTACGTGCCTCCCTCCCTTTGCTTTGTGGCCTTGTGTTGTTCCAGTGTGTACCTGACTTTGACCTTTGGGGTTTCCAACAATGTTCGTTTTACCAGCTTTGACCTTCAGAACTTCCCGCATGCCACTGGCTGCACGGATGCCCTCTGGTGCCTCCAGCCCAGGTTACTTCGGGGAACCAGCCCTTCTGCCTAGAAGGGTTGGGCACCTTGATATGCAAACATCCACCCTAACCTGACAGATGGCTCGGCTGGCAGGCAGGTGATTGCTTACATTGAGTATCTGGTACAGCGGCCTTCAGCTTGTGATCGGTCCAGTAGACACTTCAAAAATGTGATCTCTGCAATTCCTGAGAACTTTCCTCGGCACGTTTGGATGAAAGAACAAATGAACTAACCTTCGGATGACTCTTCCACCAAATCTTCAGTGTTCGAGAAGGTTGAAAGGTTGAAAGGTGGTCTTGCTAGTGGTAATATGGTTGTAACCCTTGGTGTGGGCCAGGGTACTCCTTACCTCGAGTCCTTAAATCTTGCCTTTCCTTTAGTTTCTGGGGAGCATGGGAAGGACCGTGGCTCTGGTCGCTTGGACTAAGCTTATCGTTGTGTTGTGACCCCCCGAGTAATACCACAGACACAACTGGTAACCATCTCCCGTCTTCTGGATGGCCGCCATGATTAGATCTCAACTCTTGAGAAATCTTGCCTGGCCCGTAAGTGGGAATAAATGCTCCTAACTCTAGAGGTCTCCTAGTAACCAAACATCACAGAATCCTGGAAGGGGTCAGACTGTCCCTTCGTCCCTTTACAGCATCCAGTAGAGGAGTGGTGGAAAGAAAATCAAGCTGCAAATCAGAACCAAGTTTGAGTCTCCCCTCTGCCAAGCTACTAGATAGGCATGTGAGTTTTCCCAAGTTGTATCATTCCCTCCACACTCCATTTCCTTGTTTGCCAAATGAGGTGTATTCCTCTTTTATTAGGACTAGACATATTGAACGTCAACCTTCTGTAAATGTAGTTGTTTGGGGACAGCGATGAAAGCTCTCTCGCCTCACACAGCTCTGTCTGTCTTGATGTTGGTTAGTCGTCATTCTCCTTCCCCCTCGGTAGCCATAAGTCTCAGTTAGAATCACAGCCCTGCGACATACTGAAGTATGTAACTTGTCCAAAGAATTGAACTTCTTTGCACTGTTCTCGTGTCTTTAACGGAGGATAGTAACAGTAGCAACCCCTCGGCATTGGTGTGAGGACTGACTGAGTTAAAATACATGAAACACTTGGAGCAGAGCGGAGGCCATAAAATTATTAGTGTCCCAGGAAGAGATGACTTGGCTTGGTTTATCTCCCCCCTCCCTTATTTTTCACATTTTACTTTCAGAGAAGGAAACGGGGCCAGATCCCCGCATTGTGTTTTTTGTCCAGTGTGACAATTACACATGTTCCCTCTCACAATCTCAGACACGCACCGGGGCCCCAGCTTCTCAGGATTTGTTGTCTTTGAGAAGTACATGACTCGTCAAAAAACAAACAAACAAACAAAAAAAAAAAAACAAAGAAAAAAAACGACGTAAGTGATTGCTAACAGCCATCAAATGGAGACTAGGTTTATCCTTTTTATATGCCCTGGGAGGGCAAGCAAGCGAACAAGGAGTTAGGAAAAAAAACACTACACACGTCGACACATATCATTAGATAAAAATGTGACTGGCCTTGATTACAAGTGCTGTTGTCCCCTTTGCAAAGGCACCCCCCCCCAACTTTCATTAACCCCGGGAGCTGAATGGCAGCTTGTCTAACTGAGGTGCTCCTGCCTTCCCGAAAAAGGCAGGGCCACCTACCACGAACTTTTCTATGACTTCATTCTTCAGCAGTGCCGGCGTGTAAATAAACGTGTTTACCAAGATCAGAATGGCAATGCTAATGAAGTTTTATTTGTGTCACCACAATGACAAGAAATCCCTGCCCAATGGCGCTCAGGAGAGCGGCGAAAATAACCAGAGAAATGGTATTTCTGTGCTCAACTTTTCACACAGATGTCTTGGGCCAAGGTTAGTATAGTCAATATTCTCCTTTTCTTTTGATTGTGTGTCCATGGTGGAGAAAAATCCTCGCTACTGTGCCTAATGTGGTAAACAAAATTATACTGTGTGCAACGAGAAGAAAAGTGAAATAAGAAGCATTGATGAATGTACCAACGGGTGTAACCTCGGTGGCCGGTATGTGGTTTTTATGAAATGAATGCATGAATCTGAGGGCCCTAATTACTGCTTTCAGTTGACAAAGTATGGTGAATATAGAGAATGTTACAGTACAACTCTGGCTGGGTCTCAAAGCAGCTCTAGAAGTAAATATAGAAATGCCTGTGTACGTAGCATTACATAAAAACTCATTTTGAAAAGCAAGGCGACTTTCTAATTCTTGCAGAGTGGAGTTGGTGGGTGGCTAATTTTGTTTGTTTTCGTTGTTCTATAGCAGGGATCCACAAACTGCAGTCCGTGGGCCAACTCTGGCCCGCTGTCTAGTCTTATAAATAAAGTTTTATTGGGAAAAAGCCACGTTCGTTTGTTTACGTATCGTCTATGGCTGCTTTCACATTACGAAAGCAAAGTGGAGCAGTTTACGACAGAAACTGTCCAGCCCATGAAGCCTAAAATATTTGCAATGTGGCCTTTTATAGAGTAAGTTCACTGACCCTGTTCTATTCAAAGAAGGTCCACAATGCTGGTGGTGAGGTAGATGAGGAAGGAAAACGTCCCATGTCCTTAAATCATGGAAAGGAAGAAACAAAAAGAGATTATTCAGGGGACCTTGGGCCTTCAAGTAGGAGATGGGTTCCACTGCAAACAGGGAAAGGGGAAGGTTTGGTGGGTTGTGATTTCATTCTTTAACAAGCAGTCCGTGCAAAGTATAAATCTCAGTGGAAATGCTTGGGTACAAAGAGAAATTACCACATAGGTTTTTATAGAGGTATTAAACATTTTATCAACTCCTGGGATCACTGACTCACAAATAAATCACATCAAAATCAGAACTACAGTAGGACAAAACTCTCTGTGGAGGCTCAGACATGGGGAAAAAAGGGTCCTAACTTCCTCCTGCCACCCGGTGGGGACATTGAAAGCAGGCGTGTGCTCTCCCTGTTCTGAACATTTGTAGTCACTGCAAACCGAGAGAAAAGAAACGGAGTATTTTGCTCATGCCAGAGGGACCATTGCCCAATAGGCCTCATTATGTTTAGGCCAGTGCCTACCTGTTTTATAATTCTGTGTTGGAATTCAGTGGCCCAGCGGGTCAGAAAGCAGGTGCTGGCCATGGATTGTTCTAGAGATGGGGATCTTTGAATCCCAACGGTGGAGGTGTGGGATCGCTGTGGGTAGGCACTAAATAATTGACTATTAACATAGTAAGACCGTGTTAGTCCAGACAGCCTAACGCCTGGGCCTTCTTAGACAAAAGGTGACCTCTAGTTCAAAAGGTCCTCATCTACATCTACCGTCTACCGTGGCTTTCCTTTCCTGCTGTCCTGGTGAGACGGAAGCCTGTGCACAGAGTGCCGTGCTCGGCAACAACACAACCACACAGGTAGAGGTTTCCGTGTCCAGGCACTGCCCTGGGAGCTCCCACACGCTGACTCCTTTAACGCACACGGCAACCCTGTGAGGAGGTAATATTACCATCCCCAAGTTACAGATGAGGCAACTGAGGCACAGAGGTTAAGTAACTTGCCTGTGAGCACATAGCTAGGATGTCGGGGAGCCAGGCAAATGTGGCTCCAGAGTCCAGGCTATTAAAAAAAAAAAAAAAAAAAAAAGTTTTACATGGTCCTCAGTGAAACTGAGAATTGGATTAATTACAATCTTGGAAGGATAGAATCTTTCATGCATGGACCCTCTTTTTCTTATTTCATCAATGAAGTCCCCAGTCATTTAAAACACACACAGACACGCGTAGTCTTAGTTTGGGCTCCCATAGAAGCAGACGCTGAGATGGGGATTTATGGGCAGGTGGTTTATCAGGAAGGTGCAGGAAAACTGGCAGGAGAGTGGGGAAGTGAGGCAGGAAAGCGGAGGCAGCAGATAAAGGGGAAATAAAGGGGAGGTTGTGTAGCAACAGCCGCAAAGGGCAGCTGGATCTTACCCTTGTGGGCACACTGAAAACACATAGTTCAGAATCGCCCAATGCACCCTAGGAGTGAGGGAGAACGGGCATTTCCACACCAACCAGTTTACCAGTGGTGGACAGACCCTGGGAATGCGGGGAAAGCCTTCGGAGACAGAAACAGACGTCTTGGTAGCTAGTAGGTATTTGGGCACGTGGAAAAGCGGGTCCAAAGCAGTGTTTCTCAATCTTTTAAAAAATCAGCGCCACCCCAACGGAGCCTTTTAAAGAATTTTTTTTTTGTAATTTCCCCCGCCCCCATGAAATTTTAATACCACAGATATATTGCATGTGTTTACATACTGTGGCCCTTTGTGGTGGGGGTGGGGTGGGGGGAGGGTCACAAACCATTAAGATATGCCAGATCTTCCCCCCCCCACCCCCCGTATTAGTCAGCGTTCTCCAGTGGAACAGTACCAGTAAGATGTGTGTGTGTGTGTGTGTGTAAATATGACTTCATTTATATATATATATAGTCATATAAAATATATTCTTATTTGTACAATATATAATAATATATATTTAGAATTTAAATTGTATATATATATATAAGAATGTATATAGACATATGTACACATATTACCCCCCCCAGTACCAATGCTCTCCCAGTTGGGGGCGCTATGGCCCCTGGTGAGGACCCGAGGCCCAAGTGACCTGGGCAGGACCCAGACAGCACCTGGTAAATGTACCCCAGGCCCACACCATCCCGCTCCATGGGATGACCCGTCATGGGTGCTGGAGTGGTGGTGTAGGGACCCAGAGCGGAGCAAACCAAACCATCTCATTCTTGTAGGCTAAGCAGTCCTGGGGGAGGGCGGGAAGAGATGGGAGAGGGTGGGACAGCTTTGAAGCAAAGATTAACTTGGATAATCCACCACAATCGAAAGGAGGCTGTGGGTTTCGATTTTCCAGGATCCCTCCGCAGGTGCGATATCCCCCAAGGCAGCGGCGGCACAAAGCAATGAGGCCCCTGCCGTGGTATTTTGCTGCTGTTGAAATCACATCCTAGAGAGGATGTGAACAGCCCTCTCCGTGCCTGAGTCCTGCCACAATCTCGCACCAGTGTCAAGCTCACTTCTCATGTTCCTGAGTTGAAAAGCAGTTGAACAGATGGTGGCTGACACCTTTCTCAGGAATCCTGGAAACCCACCAGTCTACCCACCGGGGTATGAAGAAAAAGGGGTGGGATCCAAAAATGTGGTGTAGAGAGAAAAATGACAGCAGTGGGATGAGCCCAAGAGAAGACCACTCTGCTTGGCATGATGGAGGAGAGCTGCCCACCACCAGCCAGGGGTTGGTGAGCTGGGCTGGGCACTGGCTCTTGCTAAGGTGGGATGGGCTGCGGCAGCCAGGAGGCTGGAGCCAGATACCATCCTGCCCAAGCCTGTTCACTGAGGACACGCCTTCCCCAAAAGGTTCCGAAGATGAGTTAGGGTAAAGCCTTCCAATTTTTCATGCTTGCCTTAAAATAACAGAGTTTCTTCCAGGTTCTAAATGGAAGCTTAAGTTGTGAAAACGAAATCATAGGAAATGTGCAGAGGAGAAGAGGAAAAGGCAATGCAATATGACACACATACTTTTTCCTGGAGAGAGCACAACACACGACACACCTATATGCAGACTGTAGAACTGAAGGGCGAGCAAGGAAATTTACTCTGCTGTTTCACTGATGAGGAAGGAAGGAAGGAAGGAAGGAAGGAAGGAAGGAGGGAGGGAGGGAGGGAGGGAGGGAGGGAGGGAGGGGAGGGGAGGGGAGGGGAGGGGAGGGGAGGGGAGGGGAGGGGAGGGGAGGGGAGGGGAGGAAGGGGAAGGGAAGGGAAGGAAGGAAGGAAGAAAGAAGGAAACAGAGGGAGGGAGGGAGGGAGAAAGGAAGAAAGAGGGAGGGAGGGAGGGAGGGAGGGAGGGGAAAAGAAAAGAAAGAAAAAGAAAGAAAGGAAGGAAGGAAGGAAAAGAAAGGAAGAAAGCAAGAAAGAAAAAGACATTAAGCAAAGACCTTCTTTTGGGGAAAAATGAAACTAGCAGCGTTAGCCAGGAAGTAAAACCTTGGTAAGGTGTATATACCTGTTTTTATGCCAAATGATTTCAGACTTTTTTAAAGAAATGGGGCAATGATTGTTGTGTATAATCTAAGACAGTATGCCATATTCTTTCCCCCTTCAGTAAACTTGAGATGTAATATCCATTTTACATTTATCCTAGTAGCAAACTCATCTTTCAGCCTCGGTGACAATTTGGGGGCTGACCACATAAAACTTACTAGGAATTAAATGACTGTAGCAGAGTTGCTCTGAGTTTTCAGTTCCTACAAATTTAAGGCATTATAGAAACCCGTATAGGAACAGGAGAGAATCCTGTTATATGGAACACATCCCTGTTTTCAGGCTAGAATCTTAAAAGGCATGAAACAAATCACTCCCTTCACTTGACAGAACTGGAAATTGCATCAGGACAGGCTGGCTTATCTATAGAAGGCATCCAGCTGGCTGGCAACAGACAGGTGGGGAGAAACCAGATTTCCTGCCTCAGAGCAGGGCTCCTTACTCCTAACACAAAGCAACCCTGGAGTTTCTAAGATGCCAGTCTATCGCCCTCAGTTCCTATTTATTGGGCTTTTCAGTGACCGTGTGGGTAGTTTTCTCATCTACTTTTTGCTGTATCTTCATGTGATGGAAGGGGTGAGCGAGCTCTGTGGGGTCTCTTTTTTAAGGGCACTAATCCCTTTCATGAGGGCCCCACCCTCCTGGCCTACTTATCTACATCATAATGCCACCACTTTGAGTGTTAGAACTTCAACACAGGAGTTTGGGGAGGACACAGACATTGGGTCCATAGCACCCTGTTTCATTCTAAAAATCAGGAAAATAAACTTCACCTAAAACTTAGCAACAGAAAGAACATTAAGATCAAATTCTGTACGAAGTTAGAATTTCTTAGAAGAAAATAAGGAATGAAGACATTTAAAACATACAAGAAGACATGCCCACACAATAGATAAAAATGTAATCTATCTCAAAACAGGCTAGGAAAATTAAGAAAATGATAAAAGACATGAAAATACTTCAGAATTATAAAAACTTAGAAATGAGGTGACAGAAATAATTATGAATTAGGAATAAAAGAGAAAAAGTTATTTCAGAAATGAAGACTAAACTAGAAACAACATGAAAAAGAATAAACAAAAAATAAGAGAAGTAGAAATAGTAAAGAGAAGTAGAAGGTGAAAGAAAGAAAAAGTTTGCAAATAAAAAAAGAAGTGAAGAAAGGGATAAAAAGATCTGGGAGAAAGTGACAAATGTTAAAAGATAGCAAAGAAGACCAAATATATGAATGTAGAAGCACTGAAGAAGGAAACCCAAGGGAACAAAACAAATACTAAAGATTAATCCAAGAAAACTTGCCTAAAATTAGAAAAACAAAAGATTTGAAATTACATGTCAAAAGGGGACACCGTGTACTTATAAATATCAACAAAAGGATACTAACACTTACAGACTTAGAGATATTCTGCTATAATTACAGGACTTTAAACAAAACAATAAAAATTATTTGAACATCGGAAAAGAAAATGGCACTCGTAAGAAAAGAATACTAGATTATCGTCAGATTTCAATTATCAACATGTAAGATCTCAAGAAATATTGTTCCCATTTTGTGAAAAATTTACTAGCAAATAAGCTTTCGACAACCCAAATGACCCTCAATGATGTGAGGACAGAGAGCGAGAAATTTATAGTAACCTGTAGAACCAAGACTGAATAACGGCTTAGAAGGGCTGACTATAGGCTGTAATGGTCGTGTGCTCTGACAATATATAGTACAACTGTTTAAAAAATGAAGAGAAAATAAAATAGGGGAGCCTATGCAGAAATATTTATCTTAATGTTTTAAATAATCACATTGGTAGTACATTAGAATTTTAATTTTTTATTAGCATTTTTATTCCAGGTCCGCTGTGTGTGTAATATGGGATAAAAAAAATACTAGTTATGGATAATTGTACTTATATCCCTTAGATTATTTAAAACAAGGATTCGTGGTGTAAAAGAGAGGCGTTACAGGTGTAATATAGAAGAAAGTTAAACAAAATCTTGATAGTTTTGAATTAGATTAGAAGTATCAATATTGACCTCATAAGATATTTTATCTTTAAACATATATTTGTATATATGTGTACAAGACATATACATCAGAATTAGAAAAACTCAGAAGTGTGTGTGTGTGTGTGTGTGTGTGTGTGTGTGTAGCTCCACTGAAAAGAAAACAATGAGCAACCTAGAGCAATGAATGCTCCTAGGACTGAGATTGTGGTCTTGAAGTACATTTTCTCACTAAGAGTCACCAAGACTTTTGCAGAACTGCCTGAATCCAGGTCTCGTGCAAGAAATATATAAAGCGTGCCTGAAACAGCAAGGAAGCTGTTAAAACCTCCTAGGGTCATGTCGAAAGGACTCAGGAACCAACCTGAAGAGGCTCCCACTGGGACACTTAGAGCTGCGATACATATAATGTTTAACTTCATGAGTTCGTAATAATATTGAGGGGGGAAAAAAGAACTGGTCACCTCAGAGGACGATAGGGAACTAATTTGTTATCTTGAAAAGTACTGAATAAAGGAAAAGATTCCAGCACTGACCCTGTCTTTCCTGTATGAACTGTTCCACCTGGTAAACTGACAATAGATGGAGGAATGTCTTCTTAGAACAGTATTACAACTATCAAATCACAACAAAAAAAGTAGACCATCTCCACTTAGCAACCCCCACTGAATGAAGAGTTAGGCATTAAACATCAAAGACTGTTAACAACAAAAACAGTGGCAACTGGGCATTAGGTATCTCCTGCAGTCTTGTCAAACTCTAAGTACAGTCTTGCCAAAGGGATCAACGCCAAATCTGGATCCAGCTTCTGGATCCAGCTGCCCAATTTTCTGGAAATATAGAGGGTAGAGAAATACAGCAAACTCTGAGGATGCGATTTTTAAAATCCAGGTGCTGGATTTTAAACTTCTCATCACATTACCCAGATTCTTCAAAATAAGGATGAAAAGAGAATTTATAGATTGAAAGAGACCTAAAAGAAATACCACAAAATTATAATGGGCAATGCATGCCGTAGGGTCTAGGGGTGTGCATTTGGGTGATAAAACCATTTTTGAAAGGAATGCAAGCAAATTATAAGTATAGAAATCAATGTAGTGGTTACTTAAGGAATTAGGAGGGGGTTATAATTGGGAAAAAGGATAGAAAGGCGTTTCTGCGCTGGCCAGCAAAATTTTATTTCTGACCTGAAACGGTGTTTATCTTAATATCTTTTATTAAGCCATACATTTGATTTATGTGATTTTTCTGCCTCCTGGGTTTTATTTTACAATAAAAAGATTGTTTAAAAAATAGACTGAAATACGTGACGGTAATAGTACATAAGGTTGGGAGAGGACCAAGGGAGGGTCATTAGCTCTACGGTTCTTCTATTATCTGGGAAGAAGGTAAAGACTAGAAATTATAGCACTCTCAGTGTAGTAGTAAGAAAAATTGGAATGATAAAAGTAATTCAAAAGTCAGACAAGAAAGGAGGGGAAATGAGGCATGGAATAGGTGTGCTATGGGTTGAACTGTGTCCCCCCCCCAAAAAAAAAAAAAAAAGATAAGATGAAATTCCTAAGTACCAGTACCTGTGAACATGACCTTATTTGGAAATAAGGTTTCTGCAAATGTAATTAAGATGAGGTCACGTGGGGCTGCAGTAGGCGGGGCCCTAATCCAATATGGCTGCGTCCCTATAGAGACCCAGACACAGAGGGAACAGGCCACGTGATGACAGAGGATGGCATTAAGAGCCAAAGGGCTACAAGCCAAGAAATGCCAAGGATCAGCGGTCACCACCAGAAGTTAGAGAAAGGGAAAAAAACAAACAAACAAAAAAACTGCTGAATAAACTCTGCAAATAATTTAGGTAGGAAGGATTCTACCACGAGTCTCAGAGGGAACATGGCCCTGCTGACACCTTCATCTTAGACTCCTGGCCTCCAGGGGGCGGGGAAAGAACCCTGCCCCCTACCTCAAAAAATTAATGTGAGAAGGAATCCTAGAGCTAACTGTAAAAGCTAAATCTGGAAAGTGGAAAACTATAAAACAGCCTCGTAACCTAGAAAAAGGATAGATTTCTTACATAGTACACAACAGACTATCCAGGAACTAAAATAGTGGATGCATTGGATTTCATTAAAATGTCACATTGCCCATCCAAAGACACCACTAAGGAAGTGAAGAGGCAAACCAGAGTGGGAGAAAGCATTTGCAGTACATTCTAACAAAGAACTCAGACCCATACTATGTAAAGAACTCCCACACGTCAATAAGAAAAAGGTAGCCAAGTTTTTTAATGGAAAAAATATGTGAACAAGCAGTTCGTAAAAGAAGACACCCAAATGATCAATAAATATACGTGCCATTACTACTCATCAGTGACAAGCAAGTTAAAACCACAATGATACCAGTAGACAGCAACCAGAGTGGTTAAAATTTAAAAGACCAAGGGTCAAGTATTAGCAAGGATCAGAGCAACTGAACTCTCGTCCATTTCTGTGGGAGTGGAAGCAGGAAAGCTGTTTGGTGGTTTCTAATAAAATTAAACATACACCTACTCTAGTACAAGAACTTTGATAGCAACTTCGTTTATAATTTCCCCAAACTGGAAACAGGCCAAAAGTCCATCAGTAGGAGAACGGATAAACAAACTGTGGTTTATTCATATATTTGTACACTGGAATCATACTACATAGAAACGACAAGAAATGACCACCTGGATTTATCTGAAAAAACCAGTGAGCATCAGAAGGTAGACACAGATGTATGATTCCATTTCTATAGGGTTCAAGGACTGGCAGTACTAATGTGTGATGGTAGAAGTCAGAACAGTGGTTACTGCTGCAGGTTTTTTATTGCAAAGGTGGGCAGTGAAGCTTCCTGGGGTCAGGAAATGTTTTGTGTCTTGATTTGGGTCATAGTTACCGGGGTGGGAAACGTAGGTAACAATTCATTAGGCTGTATACCTAAGACTTGTGTCTCAGTGAATACAAAACAAACATCTAGAACGTGAAGATTTCTTAGCTTCTACATGTTTTCTAGCAATCTCTAATGAAATACTCAATCCAAACTTTAAAATATTTCATTAGGTGCTAAAGGTTTAGAAGTTTTATCTAAAGTTTTTGGTGCAAAAGACCAAAAGTCATACACCATTTATGAGTGCTTGTTCTTTTTGTCACATAAATATAGCAGAACTGATATGTGGAAAAAAATTAAGACAAACCAAAATGCATTCATTTGTTGGCAAATACTGCTGAAACACAGAATACATTGCTGAAAATTTGAAAATACAACTATTAGGAAAATATACAATATGGGACACTTGCTGTGCAATTGGATGAAAGTACCGTGTTTTTTTACATGCATCTGTTTGTGGTATTTGCCATATTTTGTTTCAATGATGAAAAAATAAAGAATTTGGTTGCTTGAAGTGTATTAAAGGCAAGATGTAGCAGAGAAGACACTCTCAATAGTAGATGAGGGGGATGGTAATGATGATTAAAGATGATGTTTGTGGGCAAATGGTGTGCATGGAACCACAGCAGGGATGGTTTGTTGATTGCAGTTTTTTCTAGAAGTTCTGGGGTCAGGTTTCAGAGCGAGGACTACAAGTGCAGACCATTCACAGGGAAAGCGCTGGATGAGACAATTCAAAGTACACTATGTGATACAAGGCGTCAACAGTGAGATGCATTTTATGAAAACAAGGAGTTTAAAATATATTCAAGTCTTTCTGCAATGTTATATTTAAGGTCACCAGGTGGTGACCTTAAGAAACAGGTCTTCATGAAGGTAGTTATGCACGTAAAGATTGGAGTGAATCAGACCTAGATGCAATCCCTCCTTTGCCAACTCACTAGCAGGTCATTTTGTCTCTTTAAGCCTCATTTTCCCCCATTTAGAAAATGGGAAACAAAGAAGATTATATTCTCAAAAAAAGATGAAGTGAGGAATGTCCTCAATACATAGGAGCTATTATTGGGGCTTACGGTTTTATTCTGTCTCATCCTCCCTTCCTCTCTCTTTGTATTCAGGACCCAGTCCCATTCTTAAATGACCTTTGCCGTAAAAGAGAAAAGAGTGGCCGTATGGGGAAGAGGAAGAAGAAACATGGAGTGCTCTTAAGTTTGCTCTATTGATTTCTCAAGATTTTGTATTTCTTACATGAACACCAATTTTTGTGACATCACCTATAATCTGCCAACCCTAATAAAAGTATTCTACTTATTATAAAAAGAAAAGAAACAGGTCTTGTCTTTTTTGACAAAAAAAAAAAAAAAAAAGAGAGAAATACTCCAGGTTTTCTGACCTTTTCTGGGATGACAAGTGGTTTTCAACAAGACGTGTATATAGCAGGGGAAATTGAAGAAAGAAACAGATTTCATCTGAAACTTCAAGTAAAGGTGCTGCTCGGAACAATGAATTAGCAATTAGTTGCTTTTTTGAAAAAAGCATGTTCCAGCAAGATCATTTTGAAACAGATGTTTTTACACGTTTCCAACATGTGATTTGGATTTTGTTACCCAAGAAATGATACGTATGTTCACAGTCAACTCCTCCAGGTACATCCTTTAAAATTCAGAAATAAAATGCTTATTTTCCAAATGAAGGATTGAATTGGGTTTTTGTGGCGAATTATTCAAAATATAAAACAGCATTGTTGTTAAATGGGCATGGCGTTCCAGTTTTGCAAGATGCACAAGTTCTGGAGATAAGTAGCAAAACTGCAAATGTATTTCACACCACTGAAACGTACACTTACAAGTGGTTAAGATGTACATTAAGGGTTGTGTATTTTATCACAATGAAAACAACATAAAACTGCAATAGATTCCATCCGGTGTCAAGAATAACTGATTCACATCAAAGGACATATAGAATTAGCACATTTCATTTAAAACATTTGGCTCCCTTTCCAACCCCATTCTTGGGGGTCCAGCAGCACCCTTGGTTCCGAACAGACCGGGTTTCGAACCAAGACCTAGCCAGACCATCAGCTCTAATGTGTCTTTTGGAGCAAAAATTAATATAGACCCGGGCTTGTATTATATTATATAAGACTTGGTATTATATTTATATTATATTATATTATATTATATTATATTATATTATATTATATTATATTATATTCAGTCTTATACTACATTAAAATAAGACTGGGTCTCATATTAAGTTAACACAGTAGGATGTGGTTCAGTGGCCTTGCCCTTCCTTGGCTCAGACCATGTTGGATAGCAGGAAACCAGCACCCTGGAATTTGTGTAGTGAGCATTCTCGAGCTGGACTGCTCAAGATGTAACCAAAGGTCCATGGTGTCTAATAATTTGCCAATTTGCTGAGGTGCTAGTTTGATGACATCAGATTGGCTCAAGGAACCAATCATCATGCAGCTTGTGACTAACCTAGTAGGCGGCCTGGCATTCACACTTGGTATGGATTTGTAACATGTTATTTCTAGTCGTGTGTTGTCTGGTGACTGTCATGAAGGGTCTATAGGGACCTTTAGTTCAGTAAATTCAGTAGGACTTTGTTGCATTTTTACATAAATTTATGTATCCTTATAATAGTATATATGGACATATATCCACTTTTACATACATTTTTTGTAGATGTGTAATTATAGCATTTTATTGTGCATTATATTTATACAATTATATATTATAGTGTTAAAGCATTTTGCTACAGTAGGACCCTAAAAGTTTCTCATGACCTTTAGACACAGTCCTTAAGACACTGAGGTTTTACTCTACCATTCAGAATCAGCTAGCCTGACTTGAAACAGGAAAATGCTGGGAACTCCTGGGTCCCTTGTGTAACTAGAAACAATTTTAGTCACCCCTTCCCCGCCTGCTTGACTCATGAGTGTCCTTTGTGGCAGAAATGTTCACCACTAAAGCTTTTTCTCTACCATCTTCCTGATTGATGGTGCTACATAGGCAAGGGGAGTAGATATCTGTTGTTCTTGCCTGCCCAGCACCCCTGCCCCTTTTAATAAAGGGAACCATGATTTTCCTTTTAGGGACCCACGTTTTCTTAGTTCTAACCAATGAGGGCCAAAAAAGGGTCAGTGAGAGAGCCAATGTGAGAACAAGCCAACATGGAGGAAACTAAAGTTGAGATATGGATCAGGCCAAGTACATATACTCTTGTTGAACTCCTGGATCAAGCCATATCTGAAGCCGACATAACCATGATCAGTTTCATTAGCCAATTATATCTCCTTTTTTTTGCATAAGCCAGTTTGGCGTGGGTTTCTGTCTTCTGCAAAAATAAAAAGAGTGCCATCCAGTATATAGCGTGATCTCTCACCTAGGCTTAAAAGGGTTACATGAGGCTTTGGGAATTTAGGCTGATGACAATCAGGAGATCTAAAGGTGGCTGCTGTCCACTGATTCTTATATGTACATGTGTAATTAGCCTGACACCACTGTCTTCCACACCCAACAGACACAGGAGTAATAGCAAATTATTCATACGAAAGACTCAATTATAACTCTCCAGCCCATGAGGACCTCTCAGCTCATCACATAGGACTGTTTATGATTTCTTCTTCCCTCCCAGATTGCCCATAATCAATAGAGCACACACTCTGGAGTCAGACAGATTCTGGCCCTGCTCCATACAGTGGTACCTTGGTTTTCGAACGTCTCCATTGACGAACATTTCGGTTTATGAACACCGTAGAGTTTATGGATCTATGGTATCATTAGCTAGTAAAATTCGTGCTAAATTTGCAGTTTTAGGGGTTGATTTTAAAGGTCTGGAATGGATTAATCCATTTTGCATTACTTTCTATGGGGAAACCACGCCTCAGTTTTCGAATGTTTCAGAACTCGCACGGTCTTCCAGAACGGATTATGTTCGAAAAGCAAGATACCACTGTACTAGTTTTATGACTTTGGGTAATTGAAACCACCTGATTCTGAATTCCCTATATGTACGATAATCTTATCTACACCCTACGTTTTCCATAAGAATTTGAGTGCATAGTCAGCTACACCCAGAGGTAGCTGATTATACTACTTTCCAGACATTTTATTGAGAACTTTCTGGGTGCCAGACCCCGGGCTAAGGGTTTTACAGGTATTATTTCATTTAATTCTTCCAATAATTCTAGGAAGTGTGCCCTACTGTACTCCCCATGGGCTGGACACTGTTTTAAGTCCTTCACATTCGAAGAAATCATTAAATCCTCCCCAAGCTGGAGCACAGAGGTTAAGGAGCGTGGCGCAGGCTGCATAGCTCTGTTCCCCCCCTCCCCATGGTGGGTGGCTGGTCATCGCTGTCCCTCCAACCAGGACAGTTTCTGTGTAGGGTGGTGTTCCTTGGGTTCCATCCGCCTCAAGGCATAATCAGAACAGAATCCAGGCTACTAAATGGAACCAAATCGAGATTTTGGCACATTTAGGGTGAGGGGAGCTAAAGGATGTGAGTGTTTAGAGGACACCCCTTTGGTTTGCCAGCGCATCTGGGAAGAGACAAGGCAGCAGCCATCGCTGTCACCTTCCTGATGCTGCTAAGGTCTGTCTGGCTTCTGGGATGGGGACCCAAGCTCTGGAATGTCCCTGCAAACCCAGACAATTCTGGTTCTGATTGAAGCTGGGAACCAAGAACACAATGATGGAAAGTATAAAAATATCTATAGGATCGTCTTGCTGTCATTTTTCTACAGAAATATACTATGTAGCAAGCTAAGTAAATTCTTGGAAACCTGGATACCCCCTCCCCCCCAAACTGATAGAAGCAGCTGTGTTTTTTTGTTTGTTTGTTTTCACGAAAAAAGAGAGAGAAAAAAACCATATATATTTAACCTTGTTCACGCACACTTTGTTTTTTAAAAGGAAAACTGGTACCGTTTCCTTTAAGGGAAGCCTGAAACTGTCACTCCAGAAACTCTTTTGAAAGTGGCCTATAATTGTGTGGCTTGGAAAATTAATTTCTTTCCAGAACCAAACAAAAGGGCTGCCTGCAACTTGCCTAAAACAGAAAATAAAAGTCAGCAGCAGCTTCCCGCCCGGCAGGCCCCTCTTTGGAGCCCTGTGAGGGACAACGTACCAGGAGTACGGAGCACGATGCAGCCCCTGAGCCTCGGAGAAGCACAGGAGCCCCAGGCACTTACGCAGAAGCGCTGCCGCCTCCCCTGCGCTCACCTCCACTCCTCTGTGTCTTTTGCTTTGTTCTGCTGCTGAAATTCAAACCACGACCAAGTGTGTTTCTCTTTCCAGATCTTTGAAGAATGAGACGGTGTTACAGGAGTTTTATTTGGAGGAGTCGGTGGCGATGGAATGTGCTCCTACTTGCGGGACAAGCCTCGCGTTTGCAGTGTGAAGTACCTGGGTTCAAATCCCAGCTCTGCCACTAACTGTCCCTGGGGCCTTAGCCTTTCCGAGCTCCGTTTAAAATGGCAGGATGGCTCCTGCCTCGCTGATAGTAGTGGAAGGACCAGCACTACGGGTGAGCAAGGGCCGGCTTGCACGCCGTTAGTGTGCAGGAACCTCTGCTCCCACCCCGCTCAGGCCACAGGAAGGCAGATGGCTCGCGTCCCCCTCACTAGCTCACCTGTGAGGCTGGCGAAGTGGGGCGGGGGTGGGGGGGGAGGTGGAGAGAGGAAAGAAAGGGGACTCCAGCCTGGGACTATCCTCACAGGGCACCTTATGAATGTTCCTCGAGGAATTTGCATCCCTACCAACCGTGACAATGACGCCCGCCTCCCCTCGCGCACCCGCAGATGGTTCACACGAAACCGACAGGGCTCAGTCACGCCCTCCGACCAAAGCCGATTTTCCGATTTTGAAAGCTTGCCTATCGCATCAAAAAGGCTTTGTTTTCTTATTCCCCGCTCGTGTGCCTTCCTCGGCCGCTCCCCTCCCGCTCCCCGTCGGGTCACACCCCCCCCATCTCGTCCCCAGCGCGCACACAAAAGAGGACCCGAGACGGAGGTACCGGAACCTGCGGGCTTGTTTACCACTCGGGGCACCTCCGCCAGGCGCTGCCCGGCGCTGCCACCTAGCGGCGGGAGACGGCACTGCGCCCCGGTGCGGGCCGATGACCCAACGCCGCAGGCATCTGAGGATAACCTTTCCCCCTTCTTTCCAAGACCAAATAAGGGGGCTCTTCCCTCTGCGTGCCGGGCCTGTGGCGGTTAGGCCAAGGGGCGTGGAAAGGAGGATCCGGGAACGAGGCTGACAGTCGGCAAAACAACCGACCACATTGTTCCGGCGGCGCAGGCCTCCTCCCTCCTCCGGGCGGGCATGGCCCGAGCCCAGGCGGGTGCTCCCTGCAGCCGCGGACTTGGGGAGCTGGCGGGCGAGCCGGCAGGGACGCTGTATGGGGTGCCCCGAGCCCCACTGGCAGTGCCGCCGAGCCCCCCGCCCCAGAAGTGTTTAAGTGCAAGGACCCCTACCCCCTTGCAGCTCTCCCTGCAGATCCTGCGGGCCGGCGGGGTGGGGGGCACAGCTGGAGGGGAGCCAGGCCCCGCTGCCAGTCCTCGGAACCCTGGCATCACCCCCGAGGGAGGGAATCACTGGTGGTTGACAGTGTTTGGTAACCACAGAAACCGAGATTTGACCTATATTTTTGAGTATGGCCTCAACTCCAGTTCTCCTTCTAGAAATCAAAGGGAGAGAGTCTGACCTGACTTGCTGTTAATTTTCCTCCTGCTTTATATTCCAGAATGCCACCCAGAAGCCTGGGCAAGTCAGAAGACCTCGCTGGCTGCATTGCAGACAACTTGTACAGGTCTCCAGCGCTCCAGGCCAGGAGGCAGTGAGGGGACAGCCAGTGAGGGGACAACCACTGCGCCTCACTGCCTCCTGCCACCCACAGAGTCTCCTGCCCACCCATGGAGGGAAATGGGGCGACATTTATCAAGATGCTAAATCTGTTTACCGTTGGCTATTTCATTCCACTTGCAAGCTTTGTCCTAAGTAGGTAATGGGGAGTACCGCCGACAACCACGACAATTGGGCATTTACTATGTGCTAGAAACTGTTACACATGTTTTACAAATATCCATTCACAACATCCCGATGCGGTGGGTATTAATGAATGCCTCTGTTTTACAGAGGAGGAACCAGCACTCAAAAGTTAGGTTTCCACTCAGAATTATCCAGCCGGTGAGCTGCAGGGCCAAGATTTACGCTCGGACTGCGGGGCTCCAGCCCGTGCCCTTGACCGCAACACTAAATGTTTATCGATGGGGATTTGATTAATTTAGAGTACATCTGTATAATGGAATACTCGCCAGCCACTGAAACGGTGGTGTAGATTGGGAATAATTGGCATGGAAAAATGTCCAGTGATATATTGTTGAACGAAAACAGCTGGGCACACACCAGCATGTATAACAGGATCCCGCAGCTGCGCGGAAGGGCGCGCGTGGCAGTGCTGTGGTCACGGGGGGGGGGGGGGGGGGGGGGGTGGAGGGGGTGGCGCGAATTTCAGGTGGCTCATCTCACAGGTATGTTTTCTGCATTGTTGAACCCTTTTTGAAAACGAATGTATATTATTTTCTAATAAAACAACTATTTTGCTATTTTTCACAACGGCATAAAGGAAATAACATTTCTCTCTGTATGATATATATATGTATTTTATATATAATACATAAATATCTTATATATTATATATGGTTTTAAGCACTGTCAAGTCTGTGCTCAAAGCCCACTTTCCCCACCGAACCGTCCCTGATCCCTAACGTTGGAAGTGACAGCCCCCCATGCCCCTCACAAGTGAGGACTTATGTCTGGACAGATATTCAGCCATGTGAGCACATACCCCTGTCACCAGCTAAACTGTAAATTCGGGGAGGGAGAGGATTGTTTCACTGTTTTCAGTATGTCCCCTAGTACCTTAGATGGCACTTTGTCCATTGCAGGGTTCAAATACTTATCAATAGATTGGTAGGACCCCATAACGATGGAACGGTCCACAGCAGAAGTACTGGCATCATTAGTTGTTTGTTAACTGCCTTATATTAGCCAGGTAAGTTCCTATTGGTGACCAGGAGGTTTTAGAAATAAGATCACCCAAAGGAGGGTGAGTGATGGAATTTAAGAAGGCGGGGGCGGCCCATGGGGGAGAAGTTTAGAGGCAGGGATGGGTGGTGGGCGAGGCATTTAGATCTGTTCTCTTCAGATCTCAGCAGAACAGACACCCAGCCCTGAATGATCTAGTAAGTAGTCATGAAGCAGTGAATGACCCCTTTCGCTAAGTCTCAAGTCCAAGGGCAAGAGTAATTATAATGATGGCGACTGTGGTGGGCAGAGAGCTTCCTACCTAGGTGACGTACTGTGCTAATAACCTTAGTCCTTCGTCTAGGTGGCCTTTCTAAGGATAGATCATTAATAGCCCCACTGGGATTTGAACCCAGGAAGTCTGACACCCAAGCTCATGTCCTTCACCTCCAAGCCCTCCTGACTGGCCCATCTGTGGCCATTTCTACTTGACTTTGAACAAACCGCAAGTCATGCCCACGTTTTGGAAAATGGAGACCCATTCAAAACCCAGGGGCTTATAGACAGATACTAGAGTCAAGAGACTGCAGAGATGAATGTCGTCAGACTGACCTAAGCTAGCCTCTCAGGTCTGCCTCTTGCCCGCTTCATTCCATAGTAAAATGGATTCCGAGGTACCTGGTACTGTGTGGCAGGGCTGTGGTAACGGCTACACATACTAATCCACGTGAAAGCTGGCATCTCCCACGGCATGGGCTCTCAGAAAATGTCATTATGGATTTTCAGATGACAGTTGCTTAAGTTGAACCTAGTATCAACGTTTGTTTAGTGCTCGCTTTGGCAGCACATATACTAAAACATTTGTTTATGGTTTCACAAATCATCTCTTGGACACCACTTCGCGGTACTCACTCATCCGCTTTGAAGTGGAGACGTCAAAAAGTGTGTGACTGGTTCCCTGAGCAGGCAGCGCTCTGGGATGTCACTGCAAAAGCCATGTGATCCTTAGCTCACACCTTCCCTGAAACGTCTGCCAGGATAAGTCTTTCCTAGGTCTGGCTGAAGTCTCAGGTCAGCCCCACGGCTTTTCTGGTCACTCTTAGGGACATAGACTGTCCGAGGTGACGATGGCAACAGACAGCCTCGATTCTAGAAACGGAATGTGCAGCGCAGGGTGGTAACCAGAGTCTCCATCCTCATTCATGAGAACAGCCGCTCCCCTTTCACTGTGGGACCCCTTCAGGGAGAGCCCGCTGCCCACGAAAGACAGACTCAGAACCCACAGGCAGAACGGCACAGCAGTTGACCGACTCTGCTGGCCGAGGCCCATCTGTGTGCCCGGGGCTGGCAAGCACGTGTGGACCAACCCCCTTCCTCACATCCCCAACACATCCACTCTTGTAAGTGCAGGCCAAGGCTATTTGGAGAGTGACAAAAGGATACAGAAATAACCAGACTCCCACCTGGCGCTGGAAGCCGAGCTCTTTTACTCCAGCAGCAGGTGCCTGGAAGAGACGAAAAAAGGGTTTCCTGCTCTCTCCTCAGCAGTAAGGGGATCATCCTGAAGGATTTCCCGTGTCCGACGTCCCTGCAGAAGATGGAATCGGATCCCTTGTGTTTGCTGGACGAACCGAATCCTGAGCTTCTCCCGGCTGTTGCTATAAATCCACCTGAAATAAATTAATTTGAGTCAGTTTCACACACGTTACGAAGCTTCATCTTTTAAAGTGGCAGCAAATGTCTTCTAATATTAATGGGGATGACTCTGAAAAAAATGTCTCTAGAGAGGTTTTCTGTGCTTCTGGAACTTTAGGCTTGCCACATCTCGCCGCCCTCTTCCACGGGATTCAGACCTGGTTGGTTTCCATGTTCATGTGTGGTTTTGTGTTTAGACCACATGTATGAAATGAGACATGGATTGGAGTTGGAACTGGGGTCGGATTGGGGAGAAACCCACCTGGAGAGATAAATGGCACAGAGAAACGCTGTCCGTGATGTGAAGGATGAATGCATCCTTGTCAAATATTTTAAATCACATTTCTCAAAATCACTTTCCCCAGAAAACGGAGACATTCACGTATAGGAGCATATGGAGTAGGGCAGCCGGGGTGTACCATCTCCCCCCACCCCCAGAAGCTCACCAGCATTTGAAAGTGCTAATGAATTATGTGACACATAACTCTCTGAAGATGCTATTATTACACCTATGTTACAGAAAAGAGACTGAATCATATATGTGTGTGTGTGTGTGTGTGTGTGTGTGTGTGTATCAGTGATCTGTCTGATGTCACTGGTTTCAAAAGACCCTGCTGCCTGGCCGATGAGAAATCACGGTTACTCCAGGCCAAGGTTAACAGACAAAAGAGGGGGCAGGATGACTTCCTAAACGTCCTGACCTTCCCCCATTGTGTGGGAAGAATGAGAGGATGGGGGAAGAACTCCACACCCCAGACTGCCCACACCTATTCCTGCGGGTGGACGGGGACAGATTCCAAGAGGACCACCGTCTTGGAAGCAGGGGCTACCGCAGGGGCCACTCCCTCGGAGCTGCCTCAGAAACCTCCACCTACCAAAGAAGGGCCCTGAAAGCGGTGTGTAGCTGGTGGGGGACACAAGGCCGACTTTACACTGCCCCCTCTTCATGCTCCCACACGAGGCCAGGAGCCTGGCACAAGCTTGCTTCTCCCAGGGGCTGCAAGGAGATGCCACTCCTGTTGGTTTGAGTGACATGCAGGCGAAAGTCTGGGACTTTCACAGGGGGTATACCCTGAAAACCATGCCACGTCAAAAACGAGCGCGGTTTTATGTGTGCAGGAGATGGACGCCTAAGCACATCTTCGGGGAGGTGTGTCCTAGGTTTTAGAAAAGCCATCCACACACCCCAATGTGCAGAGATGCAAATGTCTGAACAGTGTAGGTCTTGAAAGCAGAGCTTTGCAAACCATAGCCTGCATCCAACTTCCTCGCAGATCAAAAAGAAAAGAGTTCACATTTTAAAATCTGAGTCGTCTACTTCTTACGACAGAAAAACAAGAAAGAAAACCCTTGCATTATGACCCCTGCCTGTGTGGACGGCCCCCAGCTGTCCCTTCTGAGGGGACATGCGCTCTCCAGTACCCCTCTCCCCCACAGCACCCACAGTCCCCAGAGACCTCAACATGGAAGCTGAGTATCAGCTGTCATTCATCTTCCTTTGCACCCCTGCTTTTATCACAAAAGACATTTTTCTTTGTAGCTGGCCTCTAACAAACATGAAAAAAATGGAAGCTAACACGTTGATGCCAGTTGCTGGGTCCCTGGTATGGAACATGGCCTCTCTGGGAAGCCAGATGCCAGCGAGCTTTCCTTTGGATAATAGTTTTCCTAAGGAGGGATCTGGGCCTCCTGAAGCATCCAACTGTTGTTTGTTTTTGAAGAAATATTAATAAGCAATCTCCTCTTTATCGAGCACTCGCTCTGTGCCTGGCCATTTTCCAAGCTCTTCACAGGAATTAACCTATGTAATTGTCACAAGAAAATGCAATAAATACAGTACAACTTTATAGGTGAAGGAACAGAGGCACAAAGAGCTTCAGCAACTCGCTCAGGGTCTCTCAGAGAGGAAATGGCAGAGCCAGGATTCAAACACCAGCCAGCGGGCCCCAGAGACAGTGCAGACAACCACTGTGCCTGTGGATTCTGCATCTGTCTTTCCTGGAGCAGCTTTCCCAGGTTTATCCATCAGAATTGGCTCGACCATGCTATAGGAGCAACCCCCACATTTTAGTGGCTTAAAGCAACAAAGGTTCAGTTCTTGCTTATGCTACATGATTATTCAGTCAGCTGATGTGTCACTGTCATCCTGGATAGAGTTGACCCATCTGGAACATGGCCATCGGTCATGGCCGAGGAGAAAGAACACAGCAATTGGGCATTAGCTCGAAAAGGCTTCCTCTAGGAAGTGGAGTTTATCATTTCTGCCCAATTTCATTGCCCAAAGCAAGTCACATGGCCAAGACCAACTCCAAGGAACCTGGGGCCATACAGTCCTCGTGCAGAGAGATGGGGGAGAGCAGATACAGTCAGGGAACCAGCGGCATCTGCTTCACGAAGAAGAGTAAATTCACCCTTGTTCTCCCCATGAAATTTTCTACAATGGCGAGAGCTGAGGCTCGAGTCCAAGGTCCTCAAAATCTATTTCACATTTTCTGGCACTCTGGGAGTGGGCTCAGAAGTCCTTGCCATCGTCTCAGGCTAGTCTTGTTAGGATTTGTTTATGGCTTGGCCATATCTCGACTACCCTTTCAGTCATCATTCATCATTTCCTGTAATAGACCCTCCAACATTTATTGGGTCTTTCCTGTTTGGCAGGCACTGAGCTGGAGGCTGGGGTACAAAATCTGATAAAACACAGTCTGCTCTGAAGTACTTAATAAAGCAGTATTCTAGTATTTGGAGAGGTATGAAATGCCAAGCAAGGTATTATGTTAAATAAGTCTGGAAAGCTTTGCAAAGTATGACCTCTTCTTGGAGAGTCACAAAGCACACTGACATATTAAAGGCTCTGAGAAGGACTGCAGAAAGAAATCTGTTTTACCCAAGATTCTCCAAACTTATTTGACATTGGAACCCTTTTACACCAAATTGCCAAATTAACATCCCAAAGAACTAGAATTCCATGGACCACATTTTGAGAAAGCTACTGGGTTTCTATCCAATCTGTTGAAGGCCTGAACAGAACAAAAACGCCGGGAAAGGGAGAATTTGCTCTCTCTCTCTCTTTCTCTCTCTCTCTCTCTCTCTCTCTCTCTCTCTCTCTCTCTCTCTCTCTCTCTGACCGGTTTGAGCTGGGACATTAGTCTGTTCCTGCCTGCGGACTCACACTGAGGCTAGAACTTACACCATCGGCTCTCCTGGGTCTCCAGCTTGCTGACTGCGGATGTCTCAGTCTCCATAATGGCAAAGAAACTTGTTATAAGGATTTTCTAACTCCTTATAATACATCATACACAGTCACGTGCCACTGAACCACAGGGATACGTTCTAAGAAATGCATCATTAGGCGATTTCGCCGTTGTGCGAACATGAGAGAGTGCATGTACACAAACCTAAATGGTCCAGCTGACCACACCCCTGGGCTACCTGGCACAGCCTATTGCTCCTAGGCTATAAGCCTGGGCAGCATGTCTCCATACAAAACAACATGAAATGAAATCCAGCACAAGAGAAAATGATGCAATCGAGAGATGTGGTCAACACGAGACGTAGGAGGCTGTTGCTTGTACACCAGGGTATGCTGTTTGACAGCAAACTTCTTTTTTTTAATTAGAAAGAGTATACTCGAAAGTAATAGTACTTTGTTTATTTTGAGATCAAGGGAGAATAGCTAAATCAAGTCTTATGCACTGTACAGAATTCTAAGTGCTATACTTTTATATGACTGGTGCACAGTAGGTTTCTTTACACCAGCACTGACACAGACACATGAGGAATGCACGGTGCCATGACCTTTGGATGGTGATAGCATCGCTAGGCGTTAGGAATTTTCAGCTCCATGATAATCCTATGGGGTTGCTGTCGTAGATGTGGATGGTCATTGACCAAAAGGTCGTTAGGTGGGGCTTGACTGTGTGTGTGTGTGTGTGTGTGTTTGTGTGTGTGTGTGTGTGTGTGTGTGTGTTTATTGGTCCTGTTTCTCTGGAGAACCCTGACTAACCCAGCTCTTGGTACAGGCTTGTGGTAGATGGTTCGAGGCACCTCCCATTTCACAGACGGCTTGGTGCATGAATAGCTGTGACCAAAATCTCAACTCCCTCACATAATTCCCTGCTCTGGGTTGTAGCTAGCCGCCATCTGATTCCTTCGGGAGTTGGCATTCTCTGTTCTAGGCCATGGAAATTGTACCTTCACGAAGGCCTGTTATTTGTAAATTCCAATGGGAGAAAGTCCAAATGGTAGAAAGACCGATAAAGTAACTACACTTAGTTTTGAGGGCTAATTTTATTGTGAAATTTTCCTTCAATTATGTGTCTTGACTGTGCCCACAATTGTTAGGAGTTAAGCATTTACGGGAAATCAGCATATGGCTCTTTAATGAATCAACAGTGCCCAGACCAAGAAGTGTGGAGGTTGGTGTTTATTTTGAGATCAAAGGGAAAAATTTAAGCCCAGAGGTACTTGTTTTCTGCAAGTAAAAATCACACTCTTGTGTGTTAGGGGGACAGGAATCTTTTAAAATTTAACTGTTTTCTCCTACTTACTCCCATCACTAATCTGAATCTATAAATAGGGGTTAAATATTGCCCTCCTGGCTATTTCCTGCACAGCCAATTACAGACTTTTAATTAAGAGATTTCCAAAGAGCCTCACTGCATTTCACCCTTGCAGCCAAACAACAGAGGGTGTGGCCTTTCCACAAAGAATGACTTTCGGTAATTCATAGCCAAGAAAAGACACAGAGACAGGAAGAATCTAAAGAGTTGTGTCTCTCTGACTTGAGGGGAAGTCAGGTTTAAAAGATGATGAGAATTTCTTCCTAGAAGTTAAAAAAGATGTCTGCTAACTACATAATACAGTGTGAGGCTAAAAGCCTGGCCAAATACCTGCTCACAGATCTGGTCCGTTGAATCTCTCAATGCTTCCTGGATACCTCCTACTTCGCCTACAGAAAGCGTTTTGTGTGTTTTTTTTTATTTTGTTTTTTGCGAAAACCTGGTTGCTGAATCTTTGTCATGTGGACAAACGCTCCATCTAGTGGTCAATGGGATAATTGCAAAAATAGCCTCACAAGTCACATGCCAAACTACTCCAAAGCTGGGCTTCAGACCTAAGTTAGCTGTGCCAGTGGTTCTCAGACTATACCAACCATTAAAATCACCTGGGGACCTTGTAAAACTCTGATGCTTAGGCTACACCCCATACCAATTAAGTCGGAATCTCTGGGAGGGGGACTCATGCATCTGCATTTTTTTTTTAACTTCACAGATGTTCCAATGAGAACCAGTGACCTTTGCAACCAAAACAATGCATTACAAGGTAGAAAAACCTCCCCCAGTTATTTCATATTGCACATTTCATAGAAATAATTTCATGTATACAGGTTTCCTTTTTCCTTCTTCTTTTTAAAAATTGGATAATTACAAAACAAAAATGGAATCAACATGCAGAATACCAGAGAAGTTATAAAGACAGCTTGAATCAGGGAGCTTGGGTTCCAATCCCAGCTCTACCACAGCTTTTGGGTCACCGCTTCCCATCCATACAACAAAATTGAGGGGGACATCACCTCATTGGTCCTGAGGTTTCCCTGAGGAAATACCTGTGAGTTGCTTAGAACTGACCCTACTGCATAATAAATGTTATTTAAATGTATATTATTAAGAGTCTATAACATTACTTTGCAACTTGCTTTTTCAACTTAAATGCGCTGTAAACATCTCATATAGTCCATACAATAACTCTAACTTATTCTTCAATAGCTGCAAAAAGCCATCTGTGAATATATGTCCTTTGAAGTATAGCACCCACCCAATGGATTTGCTGGGTTAAATGGTATATAGTTTGACATTTTAACTCATGCTGTCAGCCAGCTTCTTCTATCAAAAGGAAGTATTATAATTCACTCTCCCACTAGCATCGTATGAGACAGTCTGTTTTTTCTATACCTTCATAAGCACTGAATGTACTTTTTCAAGTCTTTTAATTCTTGCCAATGTGATGGCTGAAACATGCTATCATGTTGATATAAGTTGTAGCTCCCTGTTGAGTAGAGTCTGGAGATTCTTTTTAAACATTTATTGGCCACATTCATTTCCTCTTGCATGTATTGCCCAGTCGTACCTTTTCCTCTGTTTCTATTGGGTTGAGTTTTTGTTCTTATCAACTCAAAGAGTTCCTTGCATATTAGGGACAATAATTTGTCAGACCAGAAAATTTCAAATGTTTTCCCCAGTATGTTTTTGCATTTTAATGTTTAAAGTCAGACGTGTTCATCTTTGCCCTTCCCCAACCCTTATTGTGAGGCTATGCAAATTTTCTCTTAAGCATATTCTATTATTCTTTGTTTTACGCTTTTCATTTCAAGTTTTAGCACATTCATAATGATTTTATTCATGACAGGTTTTGGTTTTTTTGCAGGTCAATAATCAATTATGCCAACGGCATTAATTAAATAGGCCATCTTCTCCCCATTGACTAGAAATGCTATCTTTATCATGGATTAAATTTGACTAATACTCAGATTTTTTGACTTTCTGGTCTTCTGATCTGTAAGTTTATTTATGATCAAAAACCATATGGTTATTAAAAAAGTATTAGCATCGTTGAAAGTTTTAATATCTGGTAAGGCAATCATACCTTAATATTCTTTTTTAAAATTGAAGATTTTTGTTGTCAATTCTAAAACATTTAGAATTTCTTCAATATAAATGCTAAAATGCTTTTTTGTACAACCCTAGGAAAACACCGTTGATATTCTGATTGGAATTCATTTAAACTAAATATTTATTTGGTATCATTGACACTTTTATGATGATGAATTCTTCCCAGCCAGGGACATGCTGTGTCTTCTATTTGTTCAAATATATAAAATGTTATGGCTTTCTCCAGGGAGGTCTTACAATTTTTGGAAAATTTTTATAGTGAAATAAGATAATACCCGAAAAGCACTTAGCCCAAACATCCAGCAGATAATAACTGTTAAAAATGTTAGGGCCAGCCCGGTGGCTCAGGTGGTTGGAGCTCCGTGCTCCTAATGCCAAAGGCTGCTGGTTCGATTCCCACATGGGCCAGTGGTCAACCACAAGGTTGCCAGTTGGATTCCTCAACTCCCGCAAGGGATGGGCTCTGCCCCCTGCAACTAAGATTGAACACGGCACCTTGAGCTGAGCTGCCGCTGAGCTGACACTGAGCTCCCAAATGGCTCAGTTGGTTGGAGCACAAGCTCTGAACAACAAGGTTGCCGGTTCAATTCCCACATGGGATGGTGGGCTGTGCCCCCTGCAACTAATGATTGAAAAACGGTGACTGGACTTGGAGCTGATGGGCCCTGGAGAAACACACTGTCCCCCAAAATTCCCCAATAAAATTTTTTTTTAAAAACGTTAGCTACTATTTTTGTTGCTGTTATTTAATTACATAATGTCTTCATTTATTCTCATTAAATAAAATCATAGAAAAGACTAGGCCTAAAAAGCCCTTACTGAAAAACTGACATGCCTCCTCAATGTTGTAAAAAATGTCAGTTCTCTCCAAAACTGATCTATAGACATAATGCAATCTCAAGAAAAATTCTAGATTTTGCTGAGTTGCCTGGGTATGTGAGTGTGTGTGTATAAATTCACAAGCTGATTGTGAAGTTTATACAGCAATGAATACAATGTGCCCAAAACAGTGAAGCTAATTGTGAAGGAAAAGAACAAAAGAAGAGGAGTTGCACTACAGCGTATCAAGACGTACGAAGCTCAATCATTAAGAAAATGTGGCATTGGAGCAAGACTAGACAAACGATCAATGGAACAGAATAGAGTCTGGAAGTACATATATGCTCCATTTATGACACGGGTGACGCTTTGGTCATCAGAGCAATGGGGAAGGTTGATCTTGTCAGTAAATAGTCCATTGGAAATTGGTATCGACATAATTTATGTTGATCTATCTCTATACACACTCCACACAAAACCCCCTTTCAGATGGACTGCAGGTCTAAATGTAAAAGGTAAAACAACAAAGCATATAAGATAATATAGGAGGCTGCCTTCACTTTCTAGGCAAAAATTCCTTATACAGGACACACAAAATATAAAATCTAAAGTAAAAAGTTGATAAATTGACCTCTATGAAAATTAAGAATTTCTGTCATCAAAGGACACCATTAGCTGGTTCAACATAAGAAAATTGATGTAAGCTACCATATAAACAGAGTAAAAAGTGAAAACATGACCATCTCCATAGATGCAGAAAAAGCATTGGACAAAATTCAATCCCTGTTCACGATAAAAACCACTCCACAAACAAAGAATAGAAGAAAACGTTCTCAATCTGATAAAAAGGATCTACAAAAACCCCACAGTTACCATTATACTTAATGTAGAAAGAGCTAATGATGAAATGGTAAAAAAAACAACAAACAAACAAACAAAAAAACAAACAAAAAAAACCCCAAAACAAACAAACAAAAAACCAAAAAAAACAACCTATGATTAGCCTAAGATCAGAAACAAGACAAGGGCATCCACTCTCATCACTCTTATTCAACACTGTCCTGAAGGTTCTAGCCAGGACAACTAGGCAAGAAAGTAAAAGAAAAGGCAAGAAAGTAAAAGAAAAGGCATCTAGGAAAAGAAGGAATAACATATCGCTTTTTGCAGGTGACTTGATCTTGTGTATAGGTAAACTTAAGGACTCTGTAAATACATATATGCTCCAAAGAAATCTATTAGAGATAATAAATGGGTTCAGCAATTTGCAGGATAGATCAATATATTAGAATCAGGGTTATTTCTATATATTAGCAAGGACTGATCTGGAAATAAAACCAGGGAAACAATTCCACGTAGTGTTAGGATTGGGGTAGTTAATACTTATGTATTAGGGTTGGGGTTTTCCATTGTCCTGACTACTAATGAGGCTGAAATTTTTCCCATACATTTATTGGCTACTCATGTGTGACATGCATAACATACTTGGGAATAAATGTAACAAAAGAGATTCAAGATTTGCATACTGAAAGCTACAGAATGTCATTGAAAGAAACTAAAGAAGATTTACATAAATGGAAAGACATCCATGTTCATGGATTGGAATGCTTAATATTGTTAAGATGACAATACTCCTCAAATTGATCAACAGATTGAGTAGAATCCCTACCCAAATTCCAGCTGCCATTTTGGCAGAAATTAACAAGTCGATCCTAAAATTGATAGAGAAATGCAAGGGACCCAGAATAGTCTGAACAATCTTGATAAGAGGAACAAAGTTGGAAGATGCACACTTTCTAGTTTCAAAACTTACAGCAAAGCTACAGAAACCAATACAGTGTGCTAGTGGCATAAGGACAGCCACGTAGATCAATGGAATAGAATTAAGAATCCAGCTATAAAGCCTTACATTTATGGCCAAGACATAGAGTGCCAAGACAATTCAATGGGAGAAAGAATCGTCTTTTCAACAGTGTTGGGACAACTGAAGACATGGGAAGGAATGAAATTGGACCCCTACCTCACACCATATCCAAGGTCACTCAAAATGGATCATAGACCAAAGCTAAAACAATAACACTCTTAGAAGAAAACATAGGTACAAACCTTTATGACCTTGGATTTGGTTTCTTAGATATGCCACCAAAACAGAAGCAACCAAAGTAGAAATAGATAAGTTAGACTTTATAAAAATTTTGTGCTTCAAAGGACAGTATCAAGAAAGTGAAAAGACGACACACAGAATGGGAGAAGATATTTGCAAATCATACATGTGATAAGGGACTTGTATCCAAAATATGTAAATAACTCTTACAATTCAACAATGAAAAAACAACCTGATTAGAACATGGGCAAAGGATTCGAATAAACATTTCTCTAAAGAAGATACACAAATAGCCAGTAAGCACATGAAAAGATGTTAAACATTAGTCATTAGGAAAATGCAAATGAAAGCCACAAAGAAACTCCACTTCACATCCTCTAGGATGGCATAAACAAAATGACAGACGACACACAAGGATGAGGAGAAACTGGAACCCTCATACTTTGCTAGTGGGAATATAAAATGGGGAGACTGTTTTTGAGAAGTTTGGCCATTCCTCAAAATGTTAAACATAGGGTTACCGTGTCACCCAGCAATTCCACTCCTAGCTTTAAATCCAAGAGAACAGAAAACATGTTCGCACAAAAAACTTGTACACGAATGTTCACAGCAGCATTATTCATAGCAGCGAAAAAGTGGAAACAACTCAAGTGTCCATCGACTGATGGACGGAAAGATAAAATCTGTTATATCTACACAATGGAACAATATTCAGCACAGAAAGGAATGAAGTTCTGAGACACGCTGCAACCTGGATGAACCTTGAGAACATGCTAAGTGGTAGAAGCCAGACTATTTATATGAAGTGTTCAGAATAGGCAAATCCATAGAGACAAAAAAGTAGACTAGTGATTGCCAGGGATGGGAGAAGGAGGAAATGAGAAGTGACAGCTAATGGAAATGGGGTTTCTTTCTGGGCTAATGAAAAGGTTCTAGAATTCGATGACGAATGCACAACCTTGTGAATATACTAGCAACCCCTGAAATGTATGCTTTCAATAGGTGAATTTTATGGTGCACGAATTATATTTCAATTTTTAAAGGATCCCATTAAGAAACAGAAAAGGCAAGACACAGAGTGGGAGAGGACATTTGCAATACCTATAACCAGAGAGCTATAACTGTAGATGCAAGAGAAGACTTGTATCCAGAATATGTAAAAATCAAAGCAATGAGCAAAAGACACACAGCCCTACAGAAAAAATGGCAAAAGATGTGAACAGAGATGTATGTTCACAAATAAGTAGCCAATAAATTATTAGTAATCAGGACAATGCAAAACCTTAACCCTTATACATTAACTACCCCCAATCCTAACACTAAATCCTAACTCGTAAACACCCATTATAATGGCTACAATTTAAAATACTGAACAACTTCTGGGACATTGTGCTTTTCCATCACCCCTAAAGGTACACACAGCTCTGACTTCTAACCCGGTAACTTAGGCTTGTTTACTTTTGAATCGTATAGTCTTTTGAGTCTGGCTTCTTTCATTCAACCTTACGTTTGTGAAATTAATCCATGCTGCTGCGTGTAGCGACAGGTCGTCACTTTGGGTTGCTGCGTTGTATTACATTGTATGAATAGATCACCATTTACTTACTCAGTTATTTCTGTTACTGAGCATTTGGGCTGTTTCCAGTTCTTGGCTGTTGCAAAGAACACTGCTATGTTGAATGAAAGAAGTCAGATACATAAGAATACATACTGTGTATTTCCATTATACTGGCGACACCATTCCATACGTGCCAGGGAGGGGAGATGAGGAAGGCTTCTTGGGGGGCTGGCTATCTTCTATTTCTTATCTTGATTCTGGTTGTGAGCCTGTCCTAAATCTCTGCCTAGATTCATTGCACGGTCATATTCTTCCCCTGGAATCTGACCCTCCATGACCTCAATTTCCTTCCTGTCCCCCAGTTTATCATGGGACTCTGGTCTCATTTTAAACAGAAAGTCATTTCTTGTCCTGTCAAAAGTCTTTTCTTAATCCAGGCTGACGTGGTAGCCCCACTGCCTAGCTGTCCCTCTGCAAGCTTCAGCTATTTTTCTGGAAGTGACTTAGCACTCTTCATTCTCCCTTGTAAATGTAGCCCTGTCTTAGGGACCCCTGGGATTTCACTGGGCCTGGGCCGCCTGGGAAGATATTTATAAGTGTCACCACTGCTCAAGACACATTTCTCCTGATGAAGCAAGGGCAGAAAAAAAAAAAAAAAAGCAAGCCTGTACCTCATTTTTATTCACCACTGAAGAAATGCAAATGTGAAAATGAGGAACATTTGCATTATTCCAATCACCTAATTTATCTGGATTTCCACCTTCATTTGTGAAATAAAGGGTTCAGTGAAGCAAAATTAGCAAAGCTTTGCGAACGCTTATAAACACAAATAAAATAAATATTGTTCCTCCAAAATAAATTTTGGCATATTCTGCATTATCTCTTTACGGATTCCGGCTGGGGGAGGACGTGGAAAGACAAACAATTCTTACAAATCAGGCTTTCCCTGAATAAGATTGCTATATTTCAGGGACGTTAGGCTTAGAGGATTTGAAAGCCAGCAAGGGTCTGTATTCTACTGCTGCCTAACAGGTGATTTCAAATCAACAAATATTTGTTTTCTCACAGCTCTCGAAGGTCAAGAATCCAGGAGTGGCTTAGCTGGCTTGTTCTGGCTCAGGGTCTGTCATGAGGGTCCAGCCAAGCTGCAGACCAGCCAGCAGTCATCTCAAGGGCTGACCTTTCCAAGCTCACTCACGGGTTGTTGGGGGCAGTCCACAGTTCTTTGAGGGCTCTGGGTACGAGGTTTCATTTCCTCACAGCCTCGGCGTCTTGGAGGGGCTGCTCATGACATGCCATCTGACCTCCCCCAGAGTGAATGATCCAAAGAAAAGAGAGAGAGACAAAGATGGAAGCCATAGTGCTTTTTATAACTCTAACTCAGGCCAACATGCTCTGGCCCAATGAGGGAGTGAAGGCCAGGAGGTGGCATCACGGGGGTTCCTCTTGGAGGCTGGCTACCCCAGAACCTTGGTGATAACATAATGTGAGTTCCTCAGTGACAGCCAAGGAAGCTGTGGCCTGAAGAGGTGACATGAATTGGCCAAAATCACACCAGGACTAGATCACACCCAAACCAGGACTAGAGCCCAGACTTTCCATATTATAGGATATTCCAGTGTGAATAACCTCCCTCCCCCACAACTTACCCTTGGCAGAAAGGGATAGGAATTCTGATTTGGAACATATTAATCTCTACCACTCACAGAATGGGGTCTGGGAAATGGGGTTGGTGGTAAAACAAAGGCCCACTCTGCCCTATTTGTGGCTGGAGATTCACACCTGTCACAAGGTAAGCACTGGCAGTTGTCCTGAGGGAACGTCCCTGGACCAACTTGCTGACCAATTCACCTTTCCACGCCATCTGTAAAATGCACCGATTGGTGGCCCTGCCATGAGGTGTACTCTGGTTATTGGATGACCCTCCAGGCTGCCCCTCGGCACTTCTGTCTCCACTAATCCAGGGGCACCCCAAACAAGGGCCAGCTGTCTTTGTTCCTATGCCCCTCAATGCCACTTGTACTGGTTATGTCACTTGTGACTGAAATAACTGTCATGAAAACTAATGAAACACAAGTGTGCAAAAGGGAGCTGTGGTTTCTATGACAATTAAATGGAGGCACATTGTTGGAAAAAAAGACAGCTATCACGTTAGGCGCGGGGGTGACACGTGTGAGGAGATGTTAGGTGTCCAGGAAAATTCTGCACTCAGAGCACTTCAGGAGTTCTCATTCGGAAGGAAAGAACCGGATACGGGAAAGTGCAGACTATGTCCCTCGCGGCTAGTTTATCTAAGAAGGAAAAGAGGGCACGCCTGTCAACCCATATCAAAGTCTTGCCTGAACTTCGAAACTTTGGCAAATAGATATAAATGTATATGCTAAACTAAAAATGAATATTGACTGCATATATGGGTGTGTACGTCTATGTGTATAGGATGGATTATATAGGTATACGCGCATATACATAATTTTAAAAAACATAAAAACCTCCAATCTCCAGGGCCTCCGCTCCAACGACCGGCTTCACATCTCAGCATCTCACGTGGTGGTGGCTTCTGTGTCCGTCCACGAACGCCAGGACACCTGGGTGCCTCGGGAGCGCGTGACGCAGCAGCCACAGGGAGGCGTCCCTGGCATCCCTTCTCCGCGGCCGGCACAGCGGGAGAGCCACTGCCCGCTGTTACTCAACAGCCGGCGACGAGGACTCGGCCGCCAGGGCCCTGGGCTGGGCAGTCGCGCGGCGACGCAGTCGCTCCGGCAGGGGACGCTGTGCGGCCGCAGTGGCCGTGCCGGGCCGCGCTCTGATTGGCTAGAGGCGGTGGCCCGCGCCCCTCCCGCGCGTCGGGTCCTTGCTAAGTGCAGCCGCTCGCCGCCTCGGGTGGCAGTCTGCGGGACTCCCGGGCGGCGGCGGGGCCGGAGCGGGCGCGGCGGAGGGGACAAGACCAGGGAAGGAGGGGACCGACCGGGCGGCAGCGTCCCTTACACTCAGCACGATGCTGTCCTGGCGGCTGCACACAAGCTCCGAAAAGGCCGAGTTGCAGGAGCTCAATGCCCGGCTCTCGGAGTACGTGTGCCGGGTGCGGGAACTGGAGCGCGAAAACCTGCTCCTGGAGGAGGAGTTGCGCGGCCGGCGCAGGAAGGAGGGCCTGGGGGCCCAGGGCCAGGCCCGCTGGGCCGAGGAGGCGCGCGGCTTGCGGCAGCAGCTGGACGAGCTGAGCTGGGCCACGGCGCTGGCCGAGGGCGAGCGCGACGCGCTGCGGCAGGAGCTGCGGGAGCTGCAGCTGCTGGGCGAGGAGGAGCGCGCCGCCCGCGGCCGCCTGGACGCCGAGCTGGGGGTGCAGCGCCGCGAGCTGCAGGAGGCGCTGGGCGCGCGCGCCGCCCTCGAGGCGCTGCTGGGCCGGCTGCAGGCCGAGCGCCGCGGCCTCGACGCGACCCACGAGCGCGAAGTGCGGGAGCTGCGCGCACGCGCCGCCAGCTTGACCCTGCACTACCGCGCCCGCACCACCGGCCCCGCCGCGCCCCCGCCGCGCCTGCGGGAGGTGCACGACAGCTACGCCTTGCTGGTGGCCGAGTCGTGGCGGGACTCCGTGCAGCTCTACGAGGACGAGGTGCGCGAGCTGGAGGCGGCCCTGCGGCACGGCCAGGAGAGCCGGCTCCAGGCCGAGGAGGAGACGCGGCTGTGCGCGCAGGAGGCGGAGGCGCTGCAGCGCCAGGCGCTCGAGCTGGAGCAGCTGCGCGTGCTGCTGGAGGATGAGCTGCTGCGGAAGCGCGAGGCCTATGAGCTGCAGGCCGAGGAGCGGCAGGTCCGTGTGCAGGGACGATCCGCGCCCCGGCCCCGAGCGCCCTGCAGGTGGTGGGGGAACGGAGGGAATCCCCGGATCCGCAGCACCTTCACTTAGCGTCGCAGATGGGTGTGGCCGGCCCCGAGGGTGCCCGGACCGGCTGGGGACCTAGTTGCTGAAGGAGCCCCTTGTTTTGAGGCGGGACCTCAGGGTCCCAGCATCTCGCCAGCCATAGAAAAAGAGCTCGGTCCGTTGGTCCATCGACTGAGCGAGCCAGTGCCAAGTGCAAGGTCCTGGGGGAAAGCCCTGCCCCTGTCATCTTGTTAGGTTGTCAACTTCTTTAGACCTTGAATGACTGGGTGTGTCCTGACAAATTACTCCAGGTTCTCTTTCAATTTCCTGTGCTTCTTAGACCCTAGTGCACATAAAGTCAACCAAGAAGCCCTTCTGTGTTCCAGAAGTGACAGCTCGTTTCCTTCTCAGATAGGTCCCAGTGTTGGGAGGTTTCTAGGCAATGTTAAAGTCTTACCCAGAGCCATTCAGAATGGCAGCTCCGTTGGCTCTGGCCCTCCCCTGGAGGAAACCGGAATTGTTTTCCAAAATGGATTTTATTTTGCCAGCATGATTTCCCAGCTGGACACAGCTGGTTGTGGCTCCCTGGGCCACTGCCCTGTTCTGGGCGGGGCAGCTACTTGAATGCAGAAAAGAGCTTAATTGGAGATGTTTTTTTTCACAGTAGAAGCTGAGGTCAGATCTCTGGGCAGTGTAAAAGTGGTAGAAACGTGGGTCCCTGTGGCAGGATGTTATTACAAGTGCAGAGAAATATAAACAGTTACTATTTCAGAGAAGCAAAGCTCAACCCTCTGACACCGATAGGGTGACACTTGTGCCTGATTTATTGTCTGGACATCCAGTCCAGTCCTAGGGCTGGCCCTGGTCCTGCCCAGTCCAGGTCAGAATTGGAAATATTCCCAAATCATCCTATCATTAGTTCTCAGGACAGTTTAAAATAACATCCACATAAATTTAGATGTATTTTAAGAGAACTGTTTGTAGCTTCGCGTTAAAGATTTGTGACGGAGTGATTTTGTGCTTTAAAAAAATGAGAAGGAAGGAGAACATGGGGGTTGTGGCAACAGAGGACTGTGGTGAGATGATAGGTATTTATACATAGTCAGCAAATATCTATTGACTACCCCAGGGTCCCCAGCACTGCACTGGGTTTTCAGTGTTCAAAGAGCTGGAGTCTAGATGGGAAATCGTACAAAGCAATATAGTACTAAAGCGTTGGGATTTCGTCTTTTAGGTCTTGGGTTTTGTGCAGCCTCTGCCTCATAATTTTGAAAAGCATTCTTCCGGGGTTGAAGGTGGAGCAAAGCCAGCAACTGGCTGATGTGTGTGCTGATTTCCAGAACTTACTCTAGATTCCAGAGCACTTCCATTTTCTATGTTGGTGGCCAGGGATGCTGTGTAAGAGGGTTTGAAAAATGCTTCTTTGAGGTGTGATGTGTGGGCTAAATCCTCACCGTTCATTTGCTGTCATAGCTCCCTTGGCTCATTTTGGACCTTGAAGCTCTGGTTTCAGTGTTCTTTTTTAGCAAGCAGAACCCTTCCCTCCCATTAGAAGAGAGGTGGGGACTTGAGAAGTGCAGTTAAAATAACCATCCAGCCCCTCTTTGACACAGGAACCCCAGGACCCACCCAGGGAAGTGACTTCCCTGGGGTCACACCTGACCCGGAACTAGAATCCCACCCTCAACTTCCTGTCCACTGATATCTATCTTGTTGGAATTTGCTTCTTTTCCCTAGACGTAAAGAGCAAGGAGTAAAGACCTTCACATGTATTCACCCTCAGTTCTCTCACCAATCTTATAAGGTGGGTTCTAATATTAGCCCCATTTTACAGATGAAACTGAGGCTCAGGGGTCACCTAGTTAATAAGTAACTAAGCCAGGATTCAATTCGGGTTCCAGTGCTGAGCAACTAACCACTGGGCCACATTGCCTCTCTTCTATCTGTTCCACCAAACATAGACTGTTAACCAGCATTCACTTTACATTCATGGAATGATGATATTTGCTTTTCCTGAGGCCTAGCCCAGCAGAAGGGCTTGCCCGTTAATCTGAAATCCTAAAATGTTTTCAGACCCTTCCAGCTGACTGTCAGAATAGTTTTAGTGTTAAATCTTTCATTTACTTTTCCATATGATTTAATGGGAAGCCCCCATCTGGAGGCAGGAGGCTCCCCCCACCCCTCCAAAATGCCCAGGGTTTCCCCGTCTCTGGGCCCCCTCTGCAGCTCAAGGGGGCAAGATGCTCCCTAGGAATCCCTGGGAAAAGTCGTTCTTCCCAGATGGCCCATGTGCCTTCTCTCTGAGGCCCCTCGCCTCAGGTTTGCCAGAGAAAAGTTTGCTGAACTGACATCCAAGTTCCCGCATTTCAAAGGTCGTCTAGGTCACTTGAAATCCTGAGTAACACGTAACACGCCCTGTCTCCCAGGCTGAGGGGCAAGAGTGGGAGCAGGGCGACCTCTTCAGGAGAGGACTGCAATGGTCACGGCAGGAGGTGCTGGAGGCAGGGTCAGAGGCAGCCCCAGAGGGTTGCTGAGCCAATGGGGTTTGCAGCTGAACCAATGGGTTTTGCAGCTGAGCCAATCAGAAGCGGAGCCAATGGGGTTTGCAGATGGATTGGATGTGGAGGGAGAGAGGAGGCATCAAAGTTGACTCCAGGTGTGGCCTGAGCAACTGGTCGACAGGAGCGCGCTCGGTGGAAGGGGGTTGGTGCAGGAGAGCAAGTTTGGGTGGGAAATCAAAGTCCAGTTTGAGATGCCTCTGAGACACCATCGCTAGTGTTGTAAAATAAAACGGTGAAGCTAGAGGTCAGGGTGTTGTCTGGACTAGAGCCTTACATACTTAGCATCCAATCACTGCCATTATTATTAATGCATTTAGTTTTTGTGTCTAAATGAGGTGATCACACTTAGACTTGAGGTTATCCGGTTCCTGGAGCTCTGACACCGAAGATTCCAGTGATGTGACAGTGACATTTGCAAGCTCTTCCTATGGTGTCTGGGTGACTTGTTCAGCAAGGAGCTGCTCAAAGCTTGCTTAAAAGACAGTGAATTCTTTGGATACTCCCAGCAGCGTGCTTTCCCTGGTGCAGACCTACGTTTCATCATCCGTGGCAATGCTGCCCCACAGGTCTCTAAATAACAACTAAGGAAGGTGACCTCCCTGCCCAGCTTTGATAACATTAGGCGAAACGGCATCTGCCTGAGTTAGAGTTAGCACGCTGGTAGCCCTGGCACCTCTGGCCTGGCCTACGGTTTGCAAACTTCCAGCAAAGTAGAGTGCAAGTCCGAAGCTTTGTGCAACCAGCAGAATCAGTTACGGTTTCTCTGCAGAGTGTCGGGAACCAGTCAGTCTTCCGGGCCTGCTTCCAGAAGTCAGCTCATTTCCCTTTGACAGTTTAGGCAGAGTTGACTCACATGGAAATGTGGTCGGAACAATACTTACTTGAACACAGTTCCAGTGTCCTCTCTGTGTTTTGTGGGGTGCAGATCCCTCTGTGCTCCCTGGGAGGAGAGCTGACCTTTACACATGCCGGAGGGGTCTTGACCTTAGGAGACTTTTGTTTGGAGACTTGAGTGCATCTGGTGTTTTTTTCCTAGCAATTTAACAATAATTGAACTTCTTTGTAAAGAATGAATTACTATGAATTCTCAAGTTTTAATATTTAGGTTGAATTTCCTATAGTGAGAAGGAGTGATAGATTTATATTCTCTTATTGCTGAGTCTGTACTCCCTCTAAAATGGGGGGACATTAGATTTTTAACCCCAATCGTTTACTATCAGCTGTAGAGTATGTGAATGGCATGGCTAAATTCTGGCCACTCTGTCACTTAAGTCAAGACTGGCCGTGACCCTCTTTCTCTGCTTACAATGCCCAGCTTTGGGGGCTGTTAACATGTATCCTCCCGGGGATACTAGCTAGCGATTCTTAAATGTACTCCTTTACTTTCAAAGCTCAGTGCTTTCCGTTTTTGGTTTTAGCCACGCATTTTTGGAAATGGCAAATCCAGTGTGAGATCATTAGTTAAGATCGTTGCTTGGTTTCGCAGATAAGACATTGACTGTGGTCTTTGGTGGGGGGATTCCATGAGGAATGAAGATAGATGCTCCCTCCTGACTGTCTTCCAACTTTTGAATTCCACACAGATAAATGTCTAAAAATGTAGCCTGTTAATTGTATTCAGAAATAATGCGATTTTTCCATTGCAAGCTATAAATATGTGGACTTATTTCAACGTTTACATATTTGTTCAGTTCATGATTCCTGAGACTAACTATAAAACGTTACACAAAACGGTAAAACTGTGTGACTAAAGCCATCGTGTTTATGAATTAAAAGTTATGTTAATTAAAAGATATTGTCGATTTAAAATAGTGCATTTTGAGGAGGGTCATAGTATCTTCATCATTTTACTTTAAATCCAATTCCCCAATCGTGTGCTGTGTAACTCGTCTGTGGAGGGCATTTTTCTAGAGGCGGGTCTGAAGTTTGACGTTTATGCCCAGAATATGTTCCTGTCTCACTAATGTAGGCTTTCTCCCCAGATGATTTAAAAGTAGCTTTTCTATGTGAAACAAATAGCTGTGTATCATCAGCTTACCTGCTTTTTATTGGGGGAATTTATGAGTAGAGGGGGAAATTCTCTTTCAAATCAGAGTGACCTCTGTTTTAAGTACTGTAAAACCCCTGCTTTCTGGTTTTGGTTTATTTTCAAGAGCACTTTGGTTGACTAGTTTGTTGTATTGAGTTTCCTAAGCAGACGGATATCTGGATTGAGACGCTCTAATAAACTCCTAAGCATTCATTATTGTTAGAGAATATAAACAGAGAAGCCAGTGTCCTACTAAAATCTTCCCTGTGCAATAAAAAAAACATGCACACACACACACACACACACAAAAAAAAAACGCACATGGCAGAAATGCAGTATTTAAAATTATCCTTGCGATGACCTCATCTTTCATAAACCTAGAGGTTTTTCATCCCTTTTTGTGTCCTGAACTGTTGGTACCTTGAGTTCGACCCAGCAAAGCTCCACATCTTCCGATCTCAAAAGCCTCTGTTCTTTTCAGAACGTGCTCGCTTGCCTGGAGGAGGAGAAGGCGGCCCTCACCTTGGCCATGGCTGACCGGCTGCGGGACTACCAGGAACTCCTGCAGGTGAAGACCGGCCTCAGCCTGGAGGTGGCAACCTACAGGTAAAGATGCCACCTGCCTTTAGACAGCCGGCAGTGTGAAATCGCTGTCCCGGCTTGGTGACAAATAGAGCAGCCCTTGGCATGGTCAGGCGAGGAGTCTAGGCCCTGAGGGAGGTGGGAGGGAGGGGGCCTCATGCAGATCACAGAGTGGCCTCCCCCCATGAAGGGAACCAGCTCTGTCGCCTAGAAAGTGGAGGTTCAGGATTCGAACCCAGAATGTCCAAGTCCAGCTGCCTATCGCCTCAAATCCTAGGACTCGGAGCCCATCCCAGGGTTTGGCCTTCAAGAAACACACTTCTGCCAAAAGATTGGCATGGGACTCTGAGCAACTGGCTTTGTTTATCAATTTGAATTCGGGGTGAGCAACCCAGATGAACAAGTCACAAAGCCCTCAAAGGGGCTGGGTGCTGGGCGGGGCAGAGGGCACAGCCCGCGTCCCCAGAGTGGTGCCCCCTCACCTGCCCCTGCCTGGGCAGTGGTCTTTGGTTGGGGTGGTGCCCCTTATTTCCCGCGGCTTTCATACTCCGTGACAACTGGGACAGAGAGGCCCAGAGTTCAGACACGGACAGTGAGAAGAATTGTAGACACCCAGCTCCTCACGTGTGAGAATGACAGCAGTCGCTGGCATGGCAGAGTCCTTACTGCCTGCCAGACCTACTGCTAAGTTGTCTGTGGCTGTTCGCTGCCTACAGTCACCCTCTCGGTGGTGAATCCCACTCACCCCTTTTGCAGGGGAGGGGGAGGGGCCTGGAAGCCAGGGGTCCTGGCTGCTGAGGGACCCTTACCCCCTAAACCGGGTAAAGTGGACACGGTGCCCCCTTCATTCCTGGGATTGTGAGCATGAACCGATCGTGAGTGTGAACGAGCTTTGGGAAATCTGCCTTGGCAAATGAATGGAAGGCACCATCAAAGATGCCATCTTCCAACCAAGGTCCACCCCGCTGGTGAGGGGCAGAGCCGGGCCTTGCTCAGCCCTCCCTGCAGGCGGTCTGAGCAGCCTTCTGCTCATGACTTTGCTCTGAGAATCACAGACGGGCCTGGGTTGCTCTGTTGTGCTTGGCAAGGTGTCTGGCTGGTGCACCCTGGTGGTCCTCACTGCGACCTGGGCCAGCCTCGCTCTCTGTTGTCTGGAAGACCCCCCACAGCCCGCCTTCCATCGGGGCCCTTTCTTACCATCAGTGAAGAGGGAGCAGGCTCTCAGGCAGCCCCTTACCTGGGCCCATTGTGGCCGCTAAGGAGCACGGCAGCCCTTGGAGAAGCCTCCAACTGAATTGAGGGGTGGTCCTGCAGCCAAAACAGTGGGGGCTTTGCTGGGTCCCCCTCAAGGAGCCGTACTGTGGCTGCATCCTGCAGGGGGGATGGTGGTCAGGGCTTAGAGAGAAGACAAGAGTCTCTGGCCAGCCTGACCTCTCCCAGGTCCACCTGCCGCATTCTCGCTGGACATCTTCTGGGGTGAACGGTGACAAAATTAAACCCACAGGGCGTGCAGACAAATGCTCAATAACATAATGTACATGTGACTAATAAGGAAACCTTCAAAAACAGCCAGGCTTTATTTGGGGGAAGGGAGCCTTAATCAGGAGTTTTTTCACCTGTGCGTGGCGGACACCCTTCCTCATATGGCTGAAGAAGTCCTTGGGGTCAGGCACGATGGGGCCAGGTGCTGGGGTGAGTTGTCAGCCCTCTGTCCCTGCTTCCTCCCGTCTCGTCTTGCTGGTCCCCTCCCACCCTGGGGCAGGCCGGTGCTTTTGTTCTCGCAGCCTTGTTCCCCTCGTTGGGGAAGGGGGCTCTTTTCCAACCATCACATCGGAGCTCCTGGGCCCAACTCTCTGGCCAGGGGACAAAGTGCTCCAGGGCTTGGAAGGGCTCAGCCTCCCATGAGTCACATGGATTGAGACTGGGAGATACCACTCTAGACCTGGCACCACCCTAGAGCGGGTGCTGGGCCGGTACAGAAAACCCACCTCTGTGCTCCCGTTATGATGCCAGGCGAGTCCTTTCCCTACCGAGCGGTTGGATCTTCCTGTTTCCTCTCTGTATTAGTTCTCTGGGTTGGAATTGGGTGCTTTGATTTTGTGCTTTGTCTCTGGGACGTGAAGCCCTTTTGCTTCCTCGCCTCGTCCTGTCCCCAGTTCTCTGTCGTGAAAAGTAGGAGGGCACAGCTGGGCATCTTGCTTTACCCTTTCAGTAGGTGCTCACATCCCTACTGGCTTAGCTTTTCCTGAGGGCCTCGATCTGGGAGCCTTTTTCGCTCCTGACAGCAGCCGGACTATCGGCAGGGTCCGACTGGACTGCCTGTGTCTGTTGCTGGCGTTTCCCTAACCCAATATGGGGTCAACTTGGCCACCTCCTAGGAAATTAGGAGGCACCAGTCCTTTGAGGGAAGCAAGTGATTGCTTGCACGGTCTGCCTTTCTGAAGTCCGAGTTTGCGCAGTGAAAGTGAAGGGCCTGGTCCAGGAGCCTGGTACACGCCCGGCCCTGGCCAGCGGCACACACCAGCCTCAGTGGTTAGAACGGCTGCAGGCCTCCCCACCGGCCCCCTGCTCAGGATTTAGAAGACACACTGGCTGTGGAATACAACCTATGTCCTTGTCCAAGCCAGAAGCCTAGCATTTTGTCACTGATGAGTGAGTGTCCGGCAGATAAACCCTTGTCATCTCTATGTGACTCTGCAGTATTTTGCGTGGCTGCCCCAATTCTGAGAACAGGAGATTCATGTTTGCATGAGTGCCCTCTGTGCTTCCAACCCTGTCACAAGTGCCCACTGGACCTTTACGTGCCTTGACCTGCCGTCTTTGGGGAAGTTGACCTTCCCCCTTACACCCTGCTTTACTATGGGCAGCAGAGGGTCAACCCCGTGGGGACACAGCCCAGGGGCCCATGCAGTGCAGCTACGTAGCTCCTCGCCAGCCCTCTCCTGAGGCTGAGGGTGGGGTGACACTGCCGCTCACATTCCCTCCCTCTTGGACTGACATCACGCGATTTGCCTCAATTTCCCCTGCGGGGGCCATCCCCCCAGCACTGCTCAGTTGGTCCTCATCCCCACTAAACCTGTCACATGTAAGGGCTGTGGCCCTTTAAAGCTGAAGGCGTGTTCCAGTCCAACTGGAATTTGTTACCTGTGCTGACGCCAGCTCTCGAGTGCCATAGACACTTCCGAACCCAAACAGGTGGCCCTTCCCGGTACCCTTCACAGGGATGAAAACACGTGGGAGCGAAATAAAATAGTAAAATTCATAATTCATCAATATAGACTTACAGGTCGTAAGTGTATCACTTAAGAAACTAATAAAATGAACGCAAAGCAAGCTTCGGAGTCTGAGACTTGAGGATTTCATCAAACCTTGGTCGCTTGGGAAGACCCTGGCACGTCATGTGGGAGGTGCATGTGACAATGAGCCCTTTCCTCCCATAGTGCAGGTGACCCCTGGCAGTAGCGGTGGGGCTGGCTGGGGCCCAGGGTGCTGAGAGGAGAGAAAGTGCCAGAGAAGGGGGGCTGTGCTCGCTCTTTTCGTGCCCCGGGACCCAGTCCTAGATACTCTGGGTAGGTTGGCACAGGGTGGGCCCATCAGGGTAGTCGTTTTAAAGCTCCCAGGTGATTGTCAGGTGTGTCCAGGGTAGAGACGCACTGGTCCAGGGCCCAGAAGACTGACAGTGTCAGCAGAGGGGGCATCTCATGCTTGTGGGAAATGCAGAATCTCAGGCCCACCCCAGACCTACGGGCCAAAATCGGCCTCATAACAAGATCTCACGTGATCTGTGTACACACTCCTGTTTGTAGAGCAGCCTAGGGCATCCAGAAAGCACCAAGCCCGTCTTGCAGCCACCTAGAGGACGAGACAAAGGATGGACAGACTTAGTGTCGTACTGGGTACCCTGGAGGCTGAGGAAGTGTGCAGTGTGGGATTCCTGGGAGAGGTGGTGCTTGGGTCTTGCAGGAGGGGAGCCAGGAGGAGGGCGTGTGGGAAGGGCTTTCTGGGCAGAGGGACAGACAGCCTGGGAGAGGACCTGAGGACTGAGCTCGTGTGGCATCTGGGGTAGTGCCAAGCATGTGTGGGTGTCCCCGGGCGGCTTGGTGCTGAGGGCCTGCCACGGGTGATGGAGGGGCAAGAACCACACCTGTGAAGTGTTGTGGTTTTGTGAGCTGGGGTCTATGTTCCCAGGCTGCTCCGCAGACACTCGGCCTATGGGGTGCAATGCCTGCTGAGGGACCCACAGAGGTCCGGCCAGTGTGGGCTTGCTGTCGAGGAGCCTATTCTGTGGGCAGCGTGGACCTAAGTAGCCTCCGGCACCGCCGGAAACAGGAAATGACCCAAAGACACACAAGTGCAGGGTTTCCAGACATCGGAAGGGAATTATGAGAATCCGGGAAGGCTTCATAAGTGCGGTGAGATGGACCTGGGTCTTGAAGGATGGTGGAGATGTGAACAGACACGTAGGAGAGGGGGAGGTGGGAAGTAAGGGTGGCCTGGCAGGAGAAGATGTTAAAATAATAGAACGCATGTTCCAAGAAAAGACTGTACATGGCTGACTGCCGAATTACAAGGTCAGATAAACATGGTTCAGAGAAGGGACAGAGAGCTTCAGGCCGAGGTGATTATGTGAGATTTTCAAGGGATGCGGATTTGAATTGGGCCTTGGAAGGGGTGGGGAAAGTGGGGAGATAGGAACGGGACAGGTGGAAAAGCACCCTCTTTCTTGGAAGCTGGAAGATGATGAAAACTCACCATCATTGAGCACCTATTGTGTGACAGCCGTTGTTGTAAGAACTTTCTAATTACTTAATTACCACCACAAACCTGTGCATGTGTCCTCATTTCACAATGGGGAAACTGAGTCACAGAGAGTCATTCGTTTGATTTTTTTTTGTCAGTCTACAGACTTGATGAATGGGCTTTATATGTGATTTAATACTGAGCTCAGCAGGAATGACCAGAAAAGACATGGCACCTTCTCCTCATCATTCTCTTTCACGTATCACCTGTGGTTGGGACAGAGCCTTTCCGGTTTGGATGGTGACGTCCCTCTTGCGAATGGAATCCCACCCTTTCTCCTCCCTCCCTCCTGTGCCCAGTCCCAAGTCAGTCCTCCCAGTCTCTCTGAAGCCTGGAGGCCAGGGAGGCAGGTCTGAGGCGCCCCCCATCTCCCTCCCCTTTTGCATCCCTCAGCTCCCACCTGCCTTCAGCCAGGAAGCACCATGGAAACCATCCATGGATCCCACTGGTGTCAGTTCTGGAAACATCCTCCGAGGGCCCCTCCCCTCTCACTCTTCCTGTCGTGGGCGTACAGTGTGGCAGCACGGTACCCACAGTGTGAAATAACACTGGGTATGCCCTGCAATGCCATTAGGACAATTGATCCCGGAGAGCCCGGCTGCTGGTGGTTAGGACGGCGGGTGGTCTGTTAGGGCCCGTCGCCTGGCCAGAGGCCACATGGTAGCTCACTTCTGCTCTCTGGATCTGCCCCAACTTCTTCGTGAGGCCAGAGACCTGGCTTCCCCGCACGTGTCCGCTCCTTTTCCTGCTTATGAGGCTGGCGGCCTTGGAGCTGTGGGATGTTCACTGATAGCTGTGAGTCAGTGGGTTGGCATCTCAAGTCACCAGGGCCTGGCGGCAGTTCTCCACTCTCAAAATAACCAGAGAACGCTCTGCCGACTTTTTAAAGTTGTACGAGTCTAAGTCCCTAAAAATGGTCCTCTGAGAGGTTTTGAGGAAATCCTACATTTCTGGCCTCTCATCATCGGTTTCTTTTTCACCTGGGCCGTTAGTCTCGTGGTGGTGGAGGGCAGGGTTCAGTGTGTGTCATGCGGGGTGTATATTAATTAAGGCACAAATTAAATGACCAGTGGCCGTGCCTGTGAGGGCCTGGGTGGGCGCTCAGATGGAGAAGGTGACACTTGCCCCAGCTTGCTAGGAGCCAGCCATCGATGAGACACAGCTGTGAACCACGCCCTACCCCTGTAGGAGCTTCATCGTCTGTGGGAGAGCCCTGGACGGCCTTTTGATGGAAAGTACCAAAAGGTGTGGAATATGCTTTCGCGAATATGCTTTCGTCGGCAGGATTTGTTCTGTCTCCCATTTGTAGGAAATACCGAAGTCTCCGGCCTTGAAGGGGAGGGCTGAGCATCCAAGCTGCCTGGGTGCCATCTCACTCCCCCCTATTGCACTGCAGTTTCCCCCCACCCCACACACTGCCCCTGTGCATGGGTTTGGGGGGAGGACGTTGTGGGGATCAGAAAGGAGGGGTGGAAATGCTTGGTGCCCACCTGGCTACTGGAGGTGTTTGTGCTGCACCCGACCACTCAAGCCCCGTGGGGAGCTGGTACCCCTCTGGTGTACCCCAGCACCCTACTCTCGGGGCCCCAAACTCAGGAGAAGTTTGGTGACAGTTTGGATTTTCCTGGAAAAAGGAACAAAACCATTCCCCACTGAGGGGTGAGGGAGGATTTGTTTTCTCTAAGGAGATCTTCTTTGTCCTGACCCCTCCCCCGCCCCCCCCCGCCCCCCCACAGCTGCCATTGGTTTGTCTGCAGGCCTGGACTCGTCAAGCACTTCTATCCTGACTTGGGCAGTTCCAGCAACAAGCCCTGTGGTACCCAAGGCTTCCTGCTGAGCCGGCCAAGGAAAGGTCTGAAATAGAGCGTGACCTTCTCATCAGGCCCCCCTCCCCCCCCCCAGGCCCCTTAGCTGTAGGACGCTGCCTCTTCTGTGGCTGTCATCCTGGGGTGCCCACCCTCTGCATCTTTTACCCAGAACGTGCCTCTTATTATATACAGAGCTCGGAATTTTCTCGGCGATGGCGGAAGCTATTTGTGTTCCTGGAACCCAGAATGCATGGTCATGAGGGTGTGGAGTTTGTGGCTTGGTGTTCTGTTTCCTGGCTTTCGCCCTGCATGGAAGGGCTGGGGCTCCGGGCACGGCCCTCCGTCTCCCGGCATTGACACACGTGTGCATGTCCGTCACTGCTTCCATGGTCCCATCTGCACTCACCTTGAGAGGAATCCCTCACCATTGTCTCTGCCGTTTTCCTCGGATGGGGGCCTCCCATGCTTTCTTCCCCCTCCCACGGGGTTCACGCCACCTGTGGGAATCAGCACATTGGAATCAGTGGAAATGAAACCTGGTGCCCACTGGCCTGAACCACGGAGTGCCTGCCCGCTCTGGCACCCCTCCTCTGTTTTCGTGCCCAGCTCTCAGTGGTAATTTCAGCATTTCCAAGTGGGCCCTGCTACGGGGTGCCCTTTGCCATATACAGTGCAATTCTTGGAAGCGAAGTTAATGACTCATGTTGCCCTAGCAACCCAACAACTGTTGTGTCCGCAGCAGCCAGCGTCCTGGGGGTCTCTGAGCCAGGGCCATCCCAGTGCTAAGCCAGCCCCAGGGTGCCCGGTCCGCCGGCCCAAAGCCTGACGTGTCCACTCTCCTCCGGGCTCTGGGTGGTAGATGGGAACCACAGCTCAGTGTGGACACTACACTTTAAGTCTCTTGGAGCTGGACGTGGCCAAAGAAATTTGTTAGAGGAGATAACGGATACTCTTCTGGGTGAAATGTGGCCCCTGGGGGTGGGGATGGTCTGCATCTCTTCATTTCCTCTTTTCTGCTGCCCCCCTCCCATCTCTCCCCTTTTTAAAAAAAATCTCCAGAATATGCCCAGGGAACCCGGTTTGAAAACCACAGACGCAGTGGCTGCCTTCTTTACACACAAATGTCGGTCCTTCATCTGCTCCTAGTCAGCCTCTGACCTGTGACTCCAGAAAGACCCCCGTGGGGTTGTCATTGTTCTGGGGTCCTCTAGCCCGGGGTGACATGTACATGGGCCCCTTCTCGCTTCCCAGAGAAGCCAGACCCCTGACCTGCCCTCCACGGCCCACATCTCTCTGCCTCCTCCTTTCCTGGCCCTGGGTTTGGAAGGGATTTCTAGAAGGGCTTGGCTCTGCAGTAGTTCTGAAGCTCTGGACTCTTGTTTTGTTCATTCTGTTCGATGGATGCTCTGTCTAGCTGGGTTCGGTGAGGCCGGCTTGCTTCCCAGTGGTCCCTCCTCAGACACGAGTCCTAAAACAGATGACACGGTGACACTGTACTCATAAAGCGAATACTCCAGACCACAGCTCATAGGGGCACTTCTTGCTCTTTTAGTGCTTAATGCGTGTGTGTGTGTGTGTGTGTTTTTAAATTTCTACAGAGCCTTACTGGAAGGAGAAAGTAATCCAGAGATTTTGATCTTAACTGAGCGCATTGAAAACCTGCCACAAGGTAAATATAAGAAAAGCTAGTTTTCAAAAACAATGTCCCTATTAGGCACTTCACAGAGTTGACAGGTCACTGGGTTCAGAATAATAATTTTGGGTTCTAATCTTCTGTGACCGGAAGGGATTTGGTCTTGGGCAATGCCCAGCAAGTTTGCTTTCTGATTTTGAGAGTAAATTTGGAAAAAGCAAAGATGTCCACTGAAGTGGCCATTCGTCAGTCTGCCTGGCATCCATTCACATTGCAACATCTATAAAATAAGAATTATTTATGCACCAGATTTCAAGATTTACTTAGTCATCTCGTTTTTTTTGTTTTTTTTTTTAATGTGTGGATATATAAGTCTGGAAATGCGTCACAGAAAGAAGGGAGAGAGAAAACAAGGGCCACGACCAAAATGAAAGGAGGACCAACAGTGTCCTGGTCGAGGGCTCGCTCATCTTTTACTAGCTGTGAATTTGGGAGGCTACGAAGAGCTCAGGAAAAGGGCGATTGGGCATCTCTGTTAACTTGTTTCATTCATTCATTATTTTTCAAGCTTCTTAAAGGATATAGAAACAGTGTTTGTAAACTAAATTTATTTTAGCAATTATGTATTATGCCAAAAGGAAGTATTAGAATAAATACCATTTGTGAACTCTTTGATTAGGCTTTGAACTTCCAGATAGTTCTGTGTCCTGTTCGATCAACTTCACGAATAAGTGTACAGATGTACTCCTAGATAGTGAATTTATCAGTGCTTATTAATGCACTTGTTGCTTCTGTAATTTGCATGAAATATTATAATTTGGCCACTTGGCCACATGATCATAGGCTCGAAATCAACCTGTGATCTTCCATATTTCTCCTTGAACCTTAATGAAAATGCAGGTCATTCCTGCACTGGTTCCTGGGGGTTTATCTTCTGGGACTTCTCAGTTTAGAATCAGTATATCGACCCCAAAAGAACAATCTCTGTAGACAAATCTCCTGGCCTGGTCTCTCTCCCATGCCCTGGGAGCTGTTCCAAAGAAGCCCCTGGCCTTGGCCGCCATGAGGGAGACCAGGTGAGGGGGTAAGGGGGCAGGCTCGGGGCGGATGGTGCGCCCGGCCACATTCTAACCACCGGCTGCCATTCCTAAGAGCAGGAACCTGGTAGAATTTGGACACCCCTATGGATAGCACTCTGTGGATGGTCCAGAGCGAGGTGGGGGTCCTAGGGACTACCTCCCAACCCCCAGGGTCATGACATTACATCAGCTCCTAGTGTCAGTGACTGGTCAGCTTCCTGCGCTGGCACCTTGTCAAATGAGAAATGTGTAAAAATAGAAGAAATCAGGACGCTTCAAAAAACAAAAAAAAAAGTTAAATTCTTCAATACTTGTTGGCCCAACATGGAAATCAATGAAAAATAAGAGCATATTAAATGGTGGAGAGGTAATTCCACTTAATGTTTATGAATTAGGTACTTTGTAATGATGAAGCTCTTCTCTGCTGGAATAAATAAAATAAACTTATCCCAACAATGTAGAAATGAATGATTCCAAATTATCATAATACTTTGACATTTGGGCCACAAAAACGAGCACCTGTGACCTCTCTGGTGCACATGTCTTGGTTTACAGTCACACGTTTGACATATTTATTAACAGGGATGAGTATTTTAACATTAGTAACTAGAGAAAACATTGAGCTGAAGCATTTGTAGGGCTATATTTTGTAACAGGATTTTTAAAACTACCAAAAAATTATTCTGGGGATTGAAAATATTTATAATGACCATTCTGTGGTAACAATATGTATTTATTATGATGGGATGGGATTTGACCTACTGTGATGCTTTTTAAGTTGAAAAAAAAAAAGGTAATGATGACTGTCATTTTAATGAACTGCTCAATTTCTACAGAATTCAGAAACACGTCCTATCACTATACCAACTCGGTATTACAGAGGGAAAATGAAAGAAATCGGTTTCTGAGGCAGAAACCACCTTCGGGAAGATTCCAGCACAGCTCAGCGCTGCCTTCTAACCTGTGGGCAGACCGTGCGTCACACACTAGAAACGTTGCCAGGAGAAGCTTCCTGGGCTCCGGATATCCTTCCTTTACCACCACCCGGAGGGAACACGCTTACGAAAAAACTACCAGCAGAAGTCCAGCCAACTTCAGAACTTTCTCTCCCAGCCATGGGCTTTTAAGAAATACTGAAGTGCAACTGAAAACATTCCCCAGTGGACCAAGAACTGAAGGTACCAGGGACGCCCCCGCTCGTGTCACCAAAGAGTCCTCCTTCACCCAGGAGTCCTACCGAGAACGCCAGGGCAATGTGGTGGCCAGTGCTTCCGAAAGCCCTTGGTCAAATGAGAGGACTGTCATTTTGGGAAAGAAAACAGAAGCTAAAGCCACGAGAGAGCAGGAGAGAAACAGAGCGGGCACTGTCCAAGCAAAGCGAGAAGAGAAAATGTTTGATTCTAAGGAGAAGGCTTCAGAGGAGAGAAACTTAAGGTGGGAAGAACTAACCAAGTTAGATAAAGAAGCGAGAAAGAGAGAGAGCCAGCAAATGAGGGAAAAGGTGGAGGAGAAGGGGCCATCGAAGGAGAAAAGCGTGAGAGAAAGAGAGGTACCGATCCGTCTGGACCTATCCCAGGACAGCACACCAGAGGGGGCCCCCAAAGGTTTCCAGACGCCCTTAAAGAAGGATGCAGGTAGTGGTCCAGCCAAAAGGGTGGAAAGGAGAGAGGCAAGGCTCAGGTGGGATGCCAGGGACGCCACAGGCTCTCTGAAAGGTGATTCCATGACTGAAGCCATAGCAGAAGACATTGTGTCTGGTATCCTGAAGCAGCTTTCCCCGTCTCCCACTACAGAAGCACCTGCTGATTCTTTTCCAGACACGAGAGTCACTTATGTGGGCAGGAAGGAGCTTCCTGGGGACAAGAAAACAAAGACTGAGATCGTCGTGGAGTCGAAACTGACCGAGGTAGTCGATGTTTCAGAGGAAGCTGGCCAGGACTACCTTTTGAGCATGAATGTACGGGAGAAGGTGGGGCTGAAAGGGAAATCCACCGAGCAGGCGATAGGAGACATAATCAGTCTCGGTCTGAAAGGAAGACAGGGGACAGCAAAGGTGGTCAACGTGGAGATCATCGAAGAGCCCCTGAGCTACGTGGGTGGCGAGAAGGCCGGTGAGTTTTCTACCCCATTCCACGTGCAGGAGGTGGACGACATGTCTCCGGGCTCCCAGGGGCTGGCTGAGGAGGCAGGGTATGGAGAGAGAGAGGTCACGTTCTCAGTTCATCAACGAAAGGAGACGGAGCTGCCCCAAGAGAACGTAAGTCACGTTGAAGAAGTGACGGAGGCAGGTGACTCGGAGGGAGAGCAGAGTTATTTTGTGTCAACGCCAGATGAATGCCCCGAGCATGACATCGGACACGACAGGGATGAAGGTTCAGTGTACGGGCAGGTCCACATCGAAGAAGAATCCACCATCAGATACTCTTGGCAAGACGAAATTGTGCCGGGGTCACGGAGAAGAATAAGGGTGGGCGATGCATTGGGAGAGAAGGTTGTGAAGCCGCTGGACGTTCCAGAACCCTCGCTGGAGGGCGATGTGGGTTCTCCTCACTGGAAAGAACAATCTAGAAGTGGCGAATTTCATGCAGAAGCCACAGTCATTGAAAAGGAAATTAAAATACCCCACGAATTCCACACCTCCGTGAGGAGAGACTCCAAGGAGCCCCGACACCAGATGGTGGAGGTTATCGGACAGCTGGAGGACAGCCTCCCAGAGCGCTTGAAGGAGGAGCTGTCTGCCCTCACCAAAGAGGGTCAGAGCGGCTCAGGGAACGTTTCCGTGGATGTGAAGAAAATCCCGACTTCGGGCGATGGCTCCATGACCTTGGTTGCTGAAGTCAACCTCTCGGAAACTGTGGATGCAGACCAGTTAGATCTGGAGTTGCTGAGCAAAGGTGAAGCCGGTGAAATAGAGAAAGCGGTGGAGTCGGTGGTGCGAGATGCTGTGGCCCGGCGGTACAGCCCAGCGCCTGGGAGCCCAGACAGGGAAGCTTCAGGGCCAGCCCCAGTGGCCGGCTTTGGCTTTAAGCGCTGGGCCACCCAAGAACTGTACAGACCCTGTGCTGAGGATGATGACGCTGCCTGGGCCTCTCACAGCACACACAGGGTCACTTCCCAGGGTCCGGTGTCAGCCACTGTGGAGGTCACCAGCCCAACGGGCTTTGCCCAGTCCCACGTGCTAGAGGACGTAAGCCAGTCTGTAAGACACATTAAAATAGACACCCCTGGAATTTGGAGGACTGAGCGAGTCACACGTGAAGGACCCACTGCAGAAGTGGTGGAGGTAAGTGGGGAAGGTGCCCCGAGTCAGGCAGTGAGCTCGGTGGGAGCCAGCTGGTCTGTGAGGCACTCTACGTTGGGTCCTGATCAAAGTCAAGTGTCCAAAGAAATCTTCTTTGAAGGCCCTGTCCCTGCCTGTCGGGAGGTGGGGGGCATGGCAGAGCCTGGCCCAGCAGAGCTCTCCACCGATACTGACAGGCTGGGGGGCCACAGCGTGTTTGGCTCCAAACAATTTCATGCAACAAGGGAAATGATTTTTCAGAGCTCCATTTCCGGGGCAGGGAAGGTTGGTGATTCTTTTCAAACAGAAGAGTCAGTGGGTACCCAGACTTCTGTAAAGCACCTCCAGTTAGGTCCCAGAGAGGGGTTCAGTGCGCAAATCCAGTTCACAGCCCCCCTTTCAGACACAGTGGAGTCGGGGGTCAGAGGAGCTTTTGTGCACCCCAAAGAGAGGGCAGAGAATGGCACACCCATCAGGCACGTGACAATTGGGCCTCAGAGGCTTCAGACCATGGAGCAGACAGGTCCCCGACCCAGGGAATTTGGCGACTCTGAAAGCAGGGCCCATGGAGTGGGCTCAGCAGACGTGACCCAGGGCACTCGTAGTTACACCTGGGGTAGGAAAGTCCTAACGACTGATGAGAGCACCTTCCAAGCGGCCATTTCTGCATCTCCCCAGGAGGCAAGTGGGGGAGACTCGCCAGGGGCAGAAGCCACACTGGGCACAAGCAGATCCTTTAGGCATATTCAGCTAGGTCCTGGGGAAACCCAAACCTCTGAACACATCGTCTTCCATGGGCCCATTTCCAAAACATTTGCCCTTGCTGGTTCGGTAGATTCCCCTGAGCTTAGCGAGTCAGCAGACGACAGCACAACACTAAGGCATGTTGCACTGGGGCCCAAAGACACTTCATTTACCTTTCAGATGGACGTGAGTAACGTAGAGGTGGCCCCCACCTGGACCGGAGAGGCCACCTTCCTCTTCCCCACAGGGACGGAAGCAGAAGCTCGTAGCGTGTCTGACAGTGGGACCTGGAGAGACCCTGGCAGTAGGAATGACCGGGCAGCCAGCGTGAGCTTACAGGGCAAGGAGCAAGCTGAGTTTGATAAGACGGTACAGCTACAGAGGATGGTAGACCAGAGGTCGGTGGTTTCCGACGAAAAGAAAGTCGCCGTCCTCTATCTAGACAATCAGGAAGAGGACGAGGGACACTGGTTTTGAGACACAAACAATCGGTTTTAAATGGTATCTGATTTGATAATATACCACCACACAAAGGCCTGTAGTAAGTTTTAGGGGGGAGGCCCACTCTATGAAAACCTCCCTTTTTTTACTTTCTCCAAAGAGTGCTCCAGGCAACGTCAGTTTTCTTGATAATCTGTAAAGGTTTCAAATTAATTCATGCCTTAAAAGGTGTTGGAACTTTATTTTTGAGTTGGGATTTATACAAAAAAATC